>NW_026691982.1:600000-797500 GCF_021218885.2 Marmota monax | reverse complement strand
ATTAAGAAAAAAAATGACCAAGAATTTAGTCACTTTCCACAACCAATGAGATACATGTTCTGAGGTGATCAGTAGCAAAAGAAAAAAAGAAGAAGAAGAAGAAGAAGAAGAAGAAGAAGAAGAAGAAGAAGAAGAAGAAGAAGAAGAAAAGAAAGGAAAGAAAAAAAATCATACCACACACTTGTACTCACTTGGTATAACTCCCTTGAAGAAAATTAAATTTAAAATGGCAGGCATTGGCTGGGCATGGTGGCAGACCCCTGTAATCCCAGCTGCTGGAGGCGAGGTTAAGGCAGGATGATCACAAGTTCAAAGCCAGCCTCAGCAACCTAGCAAGCAACCTAGCCTTAAGCAATTCACTGAGACCCTGTCTTTAAATAAAATACAACAAAACAAAACAAAACAAAACAAACAAACAAAAAAAAAAACCCACATGGCTGGAGATGTAAATCAGTGGTTAAGTGCCACTGGGTTCGATCCCTAGTACCAATAAATAAAATTAAAAGGCAGGCATTGGAAAGAAGTAAATAAAAATCCCCTTTGGAGGACTAAACTTTGGATATAGGACTTAAATAATTTCCACAATTAAAACCCTAAGAGAAATAACCTAACATTGTAAATTATAGAACATTCTAGGAAAAAATCACCATGAATAAATCAAGAGAAACAACAAACTACTGAACCAATCCTGAGAAAATCCTAATACTGAAATAAACAGATCCAAAATATAAAATAAGCATATTTACTATATTTCAAAATTTTAAAGTAGAAATAAAATATGATGTAGAAATTATTAAAATATTTAGGCATTTTGGGAAAAAAATGAATGGAACATACAGAGTTAAAATGTAGTAATTCTAATTAAAAGTTCATTGGATGACATCAAATTAGACACCATTAGAAAGAGAATAAGAGAACTTGGTAATGGATTGGAAGGAATTACCTGAGAGGCATAAAAGAGTTAAAAAGGTAGAAAAGAAAAAAGAAAAAAAAAGTCAAGAGACTATGAGGACAGAGTGAGGTCTTCAATTTGTTTAAATAATTTCAGGAAAGAAAGGACAAAGAATGGTATAGAACTTTGAAAAATGGTTTATAAGTTCCTAAAAATACAGCACAGATTTATTATATCACCCAGAAATTGCCTTCTTAGGTTTCTATCTAAAAAAAAATGAAAACATGTGTTACCCAAATGTTCATAGTGGAATCAATTGTAACCACCAAACAGAACAACTCAAATGTCCATCAACTGGTCAATGGATAAGCCAAATGTGATATATGCATAGGATGGATTTTTTTTAAATTCATGAAGCATTGATACATGCTACAATATGAAGATAAACCTTACAAACATGGTAACTGGAAGTAGCCACAAAGGTCTATATATTGTTTAGTGCTATTTATATGAAATTTCCAGAATAGGCAAATCCATAAAAACAGAAACTGGTGGTTGCCTAGAGCTAAAGGGAGGAAGATTGGGGGTTGGAGGGACAATGAAGAGTGACTACTGATAGATACAAGTTTCTTTTAGTGTGCTAAAACACTATTCTAAACAATTGCTAAAATAAGATGATATTTATAGTTCTAGAATTCTGCAAATATGTTTAACTATTTGACATTTTAAATATATAGACTTTATAGTATATAAATTATATCTCACTGAAAAGTACAAAAAAAAAGTAAAGTGATAAAAATAATAGAGCAGAGACAATAGTTTAAAATTGACTGAGAACTTTCCAAAATTAATGAAGACACCAGTCCTTAGGTTCAAAATCTAATGAATCCCAATCAGGATAAAAACACTTTTTGAAAATCCACAATGGTCTGTATTCACATATGAACATAAAAAAGTTATGTCCTATTTATTCTACTGTCTTTCCTTTTCTCATCCACCTTCCTTCCCCCATTTCCCCATCTAATCCGGTGAACCTCCACTCCCCACAACCACCACCCCACCTATTGTGAGTCAGCACCCACATATCAAAGAGAACACTCAGCCTTTGGGTTTTTTGGATTGGCTTATTTCACTTAGCATGATAGTCTCCAGTTCCATCCATTTACATAATTTTATTCTTCTTTGTGACTGAAGAATGAATGTCGAATGTCGCCAACATTTATTGTTACTTGTATTATTGATAATTGCTCTTCTGATTGGAGTGAGACAGAATCTCAGTTTAGTTTTAATTTGCATTTCTATAATTGCTAGTGATGTTGAAACTTTTTCATATATTTATTGACTATTTATATTTCTTCTTCTGTGAAGTGCCTCTCCAGTTCCTTTGCCCATTTATTGACTGGGTTATTTGATTTTTTTGTATAAAGTTTTTTGATTCTTTATATATCCTGGAGATTAATGCTCTATCTGAGGTGCTGGTGGTAAAGATTTTCTCCCATTCTGTAGGCTCTCTTTTCATGATTACATTGATTTCTGTATATTGAAAGCTATAGATTCATATCAGCACTTCCACTTCCAACCCAACACCATAGGATTCATTCTCCTTGCCTCCTTTTTCATCTTTGTAGTTCCCTTATTTGTAAATAAGAAATGTAACTCCCATTGTCTCAATATATACACATATTTTGTCAATGCCCAGGATGGTAACTCAGCGCCACTTCATCATCTTCAAGGCTTAGGGCCTTGCTAAATTGCTGAGGCTGTCTTTGAATTTGTGATCTTCCTGCCTCAGCCTCCCAAATTGCTGGGATTATAAGCATGCACCACTGCGCCTGGCTTGATTTTTTTTTTTTATAAAAGAAATAATATGTCTGTAATTCACAATCAGATAATGATGTGATGATTTAAAAGTATGGAATGTCAATTTACTTCTTCAATTGAATTTTTAAAAAGTGACATAATTTATTCTTTAAAGCAATGCTGCAGACATGTGACACTTATAAAATTTCATGTTGAATACGGTTAAATATAACAGAAATGCAGTACAGATTTTTTTCCAGAATAATGTAGGTAACAGCATTAAAGATCAACTTACATCCTTGAAGAATTTTGAGAACCATGTAATTTAAACATAGACTTCTGTTTCAGATATTTTTGAATTCCTATAAAACTTCTTTGTTCCAAGATCAAACAATTTGTGATGATACACAAAAGAGACTGAATATGTAGTTAGGCACCAATTTGAGGAAACCCCTACTGTATAGACTTAAATCCTGTTCTGATCTGTTTTGTCCTGTGTCCTAGTTGCCTGAGAGTGGATTCCTTTGAGAGACCTTAAATTGTTAGAGGAAAGAGCATCATTTCACAGGGAGTTTGTGTTCCTTCTGATTTTAGTTCCTGAGCTGTTTCCCAAGGCACATCTAGAGCTTGTTCCAGAACTGTCCTGTGAAAGAAAAAAGGAATCGTATGGTTTCTGGAACTCTACTTGGAAAAGGGCCAATCTTTGGAGGAAAAAAATCATATTGGATTTGCCTTGGGACAGAAGACGTCGTGACCTCTTTTGAAAAAGAAACTCCAGACGTTAGCCTCTTATAGAATCACCTTACAAATTAGCAAAGTAATAACATCCTCTGTCTTGATTAAACAACATTCCCAAACTTCAAAATGTACCCAGGACATTTTTCACAATTTCCTGGACATTTTTGTTCTTTTGGTGTTGAGTAAGTTGGGAATCAGGAACCAGGACAGGTTCTCCCCTGGTTGGAATGCTGGGCCTCACAAAACAGGTCAACTGTTGGTTGCCCACTGTCCTTTGCTTCCTATTCTTATTCAACACATGCTGCTCTGCTGGGGCCCTGTGCTGAGAGGGCTTTAGGCTAACTTGGCTCCTGACTTTGGAGGCAGAGGTCAAGTTCCCAGAGATCTGGCAAAACTCTGGATTGGGAAAGCTTCAGTCATTTGTATGCAGAAGGGCCATCTTCAGGTCAGTTGACAACCTGGTACAACGTCTAAAATCTAAACAGGTTTCTCAAGTTTATAAGACCCAGAGAGAAGCGGGTGAGTCCCTAAGACATGTTTTGATCACAGGGTCCTTGCACTTGCTATCTGCATGATCTGGAATGCTCTTATTCCAGACAGACATATAGCCATCTCCTTTTCCCCTTCAGGACTTCTCTTAAATGGCATCTTCCTAATGAGGCTACTCTCACCTCCCCCTTTAAAATTCTCATTCCCATTCTCTCCTTTTTCTGCCTCACTTTTCTCTATAGCATGAGAAATAACTACCTAAGATTTTGCTTTGTATTGTACTGTGTGTTTTCCTCCCACTAGGATCTAAACCCAATATAGGATTTAGAAAGACAAGGGCTTATGTATCTTTTGACCACTACTGTGTCCCCAGTGCCTTGGGCAGTGTCTGGTACACAGGAGGCATGTGAAAGCAACTGAATGGATTCATGGTTCCCTCCACCCTTGCTGTAAGGTGGAAAGATTCTTTGATTGTGTCCACTTGGACCTGATCCATCAATCTCTCCTCCTTCTCTTACCTTTCTTCACTTTCTCATCTCTGTCTACTGGCAAATAATCTTCACTAAAAACCCCGCCTGCCAACCCTGATTTCTCCTCCAGTTCCCTTCTGGAATTTCATTCACTGCTGAAATTCATGAGAATGCATGCCGTCTTTGCTGCCTCCGCTTTTCATTTATCCACCACCCATTGTGATTTCTTCCTTCCCTTCAGCCATTTCACTTAGTCCTCTTGCTACTGACATTCTTATAGCCTTTTACTGAGCAGGCCATTCCTGTTTTAATAGTCCTTCCTGTACCTTGTGACTTTTTCCCTCATTCCTGACTCTGTTCTTTCTCTTTTGTGACTGATTTGCGCTTCTCTGGCTGCTCCTTACATCTGTTGCTCTGAGATGCCAGCCTCAATTCCTGTACTTTTTCTCTCTCCAAACTCTACTTAGTGATCCCAACAAATACTTCAATCACCAACTGCAATACAAAATGCTTAAAATTATGATCCTCTGAATTCTAATATCACATTTCTAAACAGTGTGCTTTTTTAGTGAGGAAGAGTGTGTTGCATGCACAAGATACGTGCATACACTGATCCTCATTAAAATGTGATTGGTGCCATTTCAGGCTGAAGACAGGCTGCTCTGGGTCCTTCCACTTATAAGTTATGTGACTTGGAAGAGTAACATGAGTTTTCTCTTTCTTCTTATTTATGAGACTAATAGTAATATCTGACTGGTTATGACTGTTAATAGGACTGGATGAAATAATACAGGTATGGTATTTAAAACAATGCCTGGAATTAGGTGTTCAATGAGTGCTAGCTACTGCAATTACTTTGGTATTACATTTAGCACATACAAAAGGCCTTCATATCATTTGAGAGCTTCAGATGAGGCTTCCTGAAGAATACTTGTATGCTAAGTTTCAAAAAATGAGGAAGATGAAGAAGGGTAGAAAGATCATTTCAGGTACTTAGAATAAGTAATGATACAAAGAAAGCAAGCACAAGCTTCTGGGAGAAAATAAAGGTACATAGCAGATATTTCTGGAATGTAAGTTTCAAGGTTGTAAATAGTCTCAGAGGTAAAACGAAAGCATTAAGTAAAGGCCAGGTCATGGTATGCCATACCAAGGAGTGTGAAGGGCATTAAATACTTTGCCAGAAAGCCTTAAGTTTCTTCTATATAAGTATCATAAATTAGTTTATCATATTTATTAGTTTCTGAGTGAGTTTTCTCTTTTTCTATGGAATAATGGAATGAAGGAAATGTAACAACAATGAACATACATAAAATTAGATGCTGGCAAATGTTCCAAATTCATTTCTACATTTTCTGATTACATGTATTAGGTAGTAGATTTAAAATCTCCTTCACTTCAGGAAATAGGAGAAAGAGAATACCAATCAGATGAGAACTGAGGTCTTAACATTAAAATGTGTTTTACAATATATTCATTACATTTGTAACTGACCCATATAATAGGTTGACCATGTTTATTGCAGTTATTAATTCAGAATGTCTACAGCATTAGGGTGAAGTAAAATGTTGAAACCATTTATTGAAATCTATATTCTGATTAAGAATTTGTGTGCGGAGTTGTTCATTCATTCAAAGTAATCACAGGTCATAATAATCCATCTTAGGTTTATAAACTATATTTAATCATGATAGATCCCAGAGCATTTGGTAAACTGAAATTATTTCAGTGTTCAGTACTGAGTGGAAATAGCATAGCATAAACTGCAGGAACCTGAAACAAGTTTAAATATGCGAGTGTTAAAATACATGGTTTAAAATAAATACTGTGAATTCAAATTAATGATCTTGTTAATATACAGAATAGAATATCAGAATCATTGCATCTTAATAAAACAAGAAGGGACCTTGGTGATCACCTTCTCCAACCACTTCATTTTACAGATGAGGAAACTAATTTCTATGTTTTTGATTTCTTGCTGGTTCCTACTAAATTGCAACATTATCTTCATGCCATTGCTTGCAAAATAATATCATATTATTTTCTAAAGTTATATGAAAAGTATACATTATTAAATTTGTATTACTATTACTACCCAATTCAGAAATTCAGATTCTAAGAGTTCCACCAACAGTCTACACAGGATGGTACTGTGTTCAGTGCTAGCAGTTGTTCTTAACTGAAAGCCAGAAATGGGTAAAGGTAAGGAATGATGTTAGTATCAAACTGAAGTTTCTTCCCCTATAACCCCTTACACCAGCCCCGAGTTGCCTTCCTAAATATGCAGATGTGCCTGCCACTCTTTAATCTTGAGTGGATAACAAAGCTTTGTCATTATTTCAGAGACCCTCCAAAATGCAGTGTTCCATAGATTGCCCCAGCAATTTTTATTTAAATCTACAGATTGATTATCTCTTACGTGAAATGCTTTGGACCGGAAGTACTACAGATTTAGGATTTTTTTAATGTTATATGGTGCACATATAAAATTATCTGGTATATTTGTATAAACATAATGAGATATCTTCGGGCTGGGACCAAGTAGAAATATAAAATTCACTTATGTTTTATATCGACCTTGTATACATAGCCTCAAGGTAATTTTGTTATACATTTTTTCATAATTTTGCACAAGAAATAAAGTTTCCACTTTTGACATGAAGTCAGCAATATGTTTTAGATTTTGTAATATTTTGGATTTCAGATTTTTGGATTAGGGATGCTCAACTTGTGTTTGCATGTGAAGACTCTGATGTGTTTAGAATAGGCCTTGAAATTTTGAGAACTATCCAACTACACGGGCTAATTTTAGGCAACTTCCTCCCCCTGATTCTTGACTTTTTGCTTTTTTCAATAAAAGTGTGTATCCAAAGTCCTCACTGAACACCTGGCTATATTGGGGGTTTTATCTTCTCTATTACATTTCATTTGCATATATAGAAACTTCCTATGCCAAATTGTTTCAGTTCACAATTTATCTCCTGTGTTGACCACTCATAGATCTAGGCTTTCTAAGGCTCAGGGTGTTTTTGTTTTGTTTCATCTCTGTCATTATGTAATTTCACATGATCACACATGTTATTTATCTGCTTCATGGTAAAATACACACACACACACACACACACACATATTCCCTTGCTATTAATCAGCATGCTAACAAAATTCTAAATCTTCAATAAATACATTTTTATATGAAATCATGGATTTCATTGACTCCGCCTAGCTAAAGTCTACCTATTCTAAACATTTCAGAGTGTCATAGAAATGACTAAAGATGATCAGTTTGATGAAAATAAAATTTTGGATTATTCTTTTTTTTTTTGGTGGTGCTGGGGATTGAACCCAGGGCATTGCGCATGCAAGGCAGGCACTCTACCAACTGAGCTATATCCCCAGCTTTGGATTATTCTTTAATAATATTTCTACTGACAGAGTTAAGGCCAAACATTCATAATGCTCAAAATTCTTTTTTTAAAAGATGCTGTAAAATACATTAATATTTTTTCCTTTTCTAAAAAAAATCAACAAAGATTTTATAAATGAAGAAAAGACCATTTTATTAATTGTTTTGATGAAAGGCAGTGGAACATAATGTCATTATAGGGGCTGGTCTTTGGGTTTAGAAAGACAAGAATGGTGGATCGAAGCTTGCTTATTTATCAGCTGCATAACTTGGAGAACATTACTTCAACTTGGTGTGTCTGTGCCCTGTATAAAATGAGAATAATAATATGTCCCTTGTGGGGTTTAAGAAACTTTAATGAATCAAGGACTGTAAATTACTTGGTCTACGGTATTTCAAGTATCTGCTGAGCCAAAATGTAGATTGAATTTCTAGCCATGCACCTAATATGGAAGTTTGTAATGCCACTACAATGCTGATGTCTATATCAAACACACAAGCACTGATATTTCTTTCCTGCATTGATTTTCATAGAAAGGCGAAATTTATGTAAGAAAAGCATGTTTAGTGCCTGCCTTGGCAGTGAGAGGAGGGTGAGGGTGGTGGGGAGGTTAGTGTGGTGCCTGTTTATTATGGCAATAGTATCTGAATATGGCCACCAACCAACCACTCTGTCCCTTCCAGGTACACATGGCACTCCTTACATTACTACATTAAGTCTCTTTCCACAACTTTGAAACTGGGCTGGCTTTGTGGCCTGTGTTGACTCATAGAACATGGTGATAGTGAAGTCCAGGGACTTCTGAACCCAGTTTGTAAGAGGTATGTCAGCTTCTACAGACTCCTTCTTGAGAAAATCCATCATGGAGACTGGCCACGGTGTTGTGAGAAAGCTCAATCTAGAATAGTAAATAAATAGAGGTGCAAACAAATTTAGTGTATCCCCCAAAAGACCATGTGCTAAAAGCTTGGTCCTCAGTGGGGCAAAGATGAAGTGGTAGAACCTTTAAAAGGAGGACTAGTAGAAGGTAATTAGGTTGTGGGACATCCCCTCAGAAACGATTCATGCTGGTCTCCTAGAGTGAGTGAGTTCTCATGAGAGCAGGTATTCATAAAGCAAGTCCAACACACGTTTGGCCTTTTTTACACGTGGCAGCTTCCCTTTACCCTTTTTAGCCATGTTGTGAAGCAGTCTCAGGGCTCTAGCCAGAATGACAGCACCAAAGCTCTTAGACCTCCAGAACTGTGAGCTAAATAGACCTCTTTTATGAAGTATCCAGATGGAGATGTTTTATTATAGCAACACCAAACAAACTAATACAAAAGGCTATATGGCCCGGCGCTGTGGTGCATGCCGGTAATCCCAGTGGCTCGGAAGCCTGAGGCAGGAGGATCGTGAGTTCAAAGCCAGCCTCAGCAGCAGCAAGGTGCTAAGCAACTCAGTGAGAATCTGTCTCTAAGTAAAATACAAAAAAATAGGGCTGGGGATGTGGCTCAGTGGCCGAGTGCTTCTGAGTTCAATCCCAGGTACCCCCTCCCCACCACACACACACACACACACACATACATACAAAGGCTATATCGAAAGAGGCCTTGAAGAGTGAGAGAACAGTTCCAGCTGATCACCCAGCACAATAAATTCACCCAACATCATATAGATTAAAATAATTTTCCATTAAGGGATTGCCTCAACTCTTGGCCCACAGATTCTTAAGAAATGATAATTATTTTAAACCAGCAAATTTGCTTTATTACACATCAATTGGTACTCAAAACTACTACCCATATGTAGGAATTATGTACAGTTTCTATTGGAAGGGCTATTTCCCCATGTATGCAGAACTAAGGATCACTCTAGTTCACTAAGACCTTAAGGGTATGCAGTATGTAGTGTGATATAAGAATCCAAAGTTCTGGGGGCCTGAGGGCACCATCCCTAAGAGGAATTCGTGTACTCCAGAGGCAAGGGCATAAGTGGCAATGGGAAAGAGTTCCCCTAGGGTAATATTTCAGGAAGCAACTGCATTCAAAAGGTCTGTTCAGTTACAGGAGCACATGGAAACTGTTTTGCAAATTGTGTCCCCATTAATTTAATGATGCTCTCCAAAACCGAGTCATTTTCAGTCAAAAAATACCAAAAGAACTTTTACTTTTCCCCCAAGATCAACTTCAACTACTTGCTTACAGAACAGATGACATAAACGGAGGAGAAGACCATGAAGCAGAGACTGAGGTCCTATGACGGTGTGGTGACAAGCTAGTAGGTGCTGTCGATATGACCTCGCAATGAGGAGATCTTCAAAACACAGAAACCAGGTTACAATGAAGGAAATCAAATTGGTTCAGCTTATAATATGTTCTCCTCATTGTACCAAGCAACTGGGTATGTGTGTAGGGAGCAGGGGCCACTCTCCTCATGAACGTGGCTACTGGAAGCTAGGCCATAACACCACGTGGATGGGAGGAATAGGGCAACATGATGGTTGCTGATCCTGTTGTTTGTAGGTTATAGCTTATTTCCTGAGGTGCAATTATGCCTTAATTTACCTTGCAGATTGGAACTCTCTCTACATCCCTAGAGGATGAAAAGCCCTTTGTACTTGAGCCATTAAATAAATATCAGTTCCTCTTTCCTAAATTTAAATAATGTGGTCTTAATGGTCATTACTGTTGTTCCTAGCAGCATGGCCATGTGATGTGAGGTACTGAGGATAATGAGTAGATGTGCTTAGCACTTGAAAATTTTTCAAAGCTCTTTTCACATACTTACAGAATTTTTCTCTACACAGTAATATAGGCATTATAATTTTAACCTCTGGGAGAACAAGAAGATTGAGAGAGATTATGTATCTTGTGTATGGATTTTCTGAGGGTCAGAGAGAGCTGTGTAGGAGTGCAGGAAGTTAGGTATACCAGACCAGAAATAATCCAAGACTGAAGCATGCTTAAAGGGTGATAAACTTGACTCTGGCAATGTTCCAACATGAACAAAGAGGCGAATAAGCAGCAGATTCAGTGATTCGAAGAATGGAGAGCAGAACTGGGCCATGTGCACTGTGCTAATGTCCTGAAGTGAAGGCTAGACTTTGTTATTAGCAGAGATGCCCCATTTAAATGGTTTCCCAGCTAGAGTTACAAAGACAAGAAACTCAACTGGATAAAAGTTCTCTCATTATCGGATGACCCTAGCCCAGTGCTTGAGACTCAGGAGATTCTCAAACCTGTGCAAGTCTTTGAACCATTATGATTTGAGCTTATCCTAATTCATGTCATCAAACCCCTGCAGATGTGCTCTGTCTCTGAATCCCAGGTTGCCACCTTGAAAATTTGTCAGCCTTCTGATAGCTTCTTCCCTTGTAAAATGGGACCATACACTCAGCCTCACATGGGTAAGTGTGAATGAAACAACCTATGCCAGAGAAAGGAGGCCTTTCTATATTTTACCTCCCTAGTCTCTTCATTCCGGAGAAGTCTCTGAATCCTTCTGCCCTGTTAGGGTTCATTGATAATGGAGAACTTTTAACTAGAAGATGGATTTTTCTCTGCTAACTTATATTCAGTCCACAAAACAATGAGACTCTTGAATTAACTCCAGAATGAAGCATTACACACACCACATCTTAAATTGGAAAAGTTACTTAACCTATTTAAGTCAGTCTCCTTAGCTTTAAAATGGGCATAATAATAACACCTCCTTCCTAGAGTTGGAAGAATTCAACTTAAAGCAAGAATGCACTTAGTGTCGATGGAAATGACAGGCACTTAACACAATTCCCTTTGTGTAATTTGCACTCAATAAATGTTAACGAAGTTATTTGTCTAAGCCTCAGTTTACTGACTTGTAATATCTATTTTAAAGAGAATTTCAATATTTAAATAACAATTGTTTATATCCATATGTGTAGATTAATAACTGGTATATGATAATCACTCAAAGATTCTTCATTTCTTCTCCTTATAAATCATTGCTTAATTAAGATAGGGGCTCAAACAAATATTAGTCTTTATTGTTTCTAATATTTGATCTTTATTTCCAATGGAAGATAGTCCTGTGACCTAGGAATTAGGAGATATGGATCCATGATGGGTTTTTTGGAGAGGGATAAGTGATTTAAGGGCTTTAATATGAAAGAGCATATATTCTTCTTCCAAATTTAACATTGTACTCCGCCAATCAATATGTAGCAGGCTTTAACGTGACACTGTCACAGGCTCTGGTTTCTCAGCTATGACTATGTGCATGTGTACCAGCAAGGCCAATCATACCATGTGGTACTAATGTCATTCCAGTTTACTGCATCTTTGAGAACAAAAAAAAATTGTTAAATGTTATTTACTCACTCCAACATAAAAGTACAGGCAATGCCTTCCTCAATAGGAATTTTGGAGCTCAGGAATTAATAAATCTAATGGCATCCAATGAAAAAGCTTCTGCACAGAAAAACAAAAACAAGAGTGTGAAGAGAGAACCTACAGAATGTGAGAGAATCTATGCCAGATACTCTTCTGAAAGAGGATTAACATCCAGAATATATAAAGAAATCAAAAAACTTCCACACAAAAAGCAACCTAATTAATAAATGACAAATGACCTAAGAAGACATTTCTCAAAAAAATTCAAATGGTCAATAAATATATGAATATTTTTAGCAATCATGGGAATGCAAATCAAAACTACATTCATTGAGATTACATCTCACTCCAGTTAGAACAGCAACCACCAAATACAGTTATAATAAATGCTGGCGAGAATGTGGGAAAAAAAAGAATACTTACACAATGATGGTGGGATTGCAAATTAGTGCAACCATTATGGAAATCAGTATGGAGTTTCCTTCACTGACAAGGAATGACTACCTCCCAGGTTCTTTTTTTTCCCCAAAAGTATTAAAATCAACATACTATATAGCAATCCATGCATACCCATGTTTCTAGCAGCACAATTCATAATAACTAAGTTTATGAGATAGGCTAGGTGTCCATCAACAAATGAATGGATAAATAAAATGTGTTATACAGACATTCTATAAAGAAGAATGACATTATATCATTTTCAGGAAAATTGATGGAACTAGAGAGCATCATGTTGAGTGCAATAAGAGACTCAGAAAGTCAAGGGTCACATATGTTCTTTCTTACATATGTAAGTTAGAGAGAAAAGGAACTACATAAGATGTAACCATTGGCTCCCACCTGTGCTTCTGTCATGACGGGTCACAGTTTGCTGCCCTCACCAGAATCAAGACCCCCAGTAATGCCTGATAGTGGGTTTTGAATCTCCCTAAGTGTAAACTAAATAAACCTCTCTACTTCATAAGTAGTCTGTGTCCAGTATCTTATTATAACAAAGGAAAGCTGATCAATATACACACTTTCGTGTTCTTATCACATCATCTAGATTGTAAAGAAACTTGGTCATGCATGGCCTACCAAATATGTTATTATCCACTTTGTAGCACAACAACTTACATTAGACTTTGATCATTAGCTTGTAATCATTTTTGAGTCATTACTCACCTTTTATATAGAGAACTGCAGAATAAGCATTGTTCTTGTTATGAATCTTGTACACAGAAAGTACCCAAGAGGTAAAATATTGGCATCTAAAATTAAAGGGATAAAAAATGCATAAGCTATTTAATGTATAGATAAAAGGAGAATTCAACATTTTCTTCATAAGAGATTTATTTTCTAAGAGACAGCTTCAATTAAAAATATCTGATAAATAAAAACTGAGAATTTTAAAGCATTTTGACAAGAAATTTAATAATTTAAAAGCATTTTCTTCTTTTCTTTTGAAATATTGTAAGAAATGTAAAACTCGTTTGCTTAAATGTGATAATATAGACCTATAGAATTGTTTTTAAAATGAATAAGAGTCTGATGACTATTTTACTGAACAAGACTAAAGACAGTAAATAAAGCAAAGAAAAATAAAATATAGAGTATTATGAAATAAAATTGGTAAATGATTGAAAAATAACTTTGTAAGAACTTATCCTATGTAATGAAGAAAAATCCAGAAAAAGAATGTTTCTATAATCCTGGGAATTTTATAATAGTTGTGAGAAAGATTTAGAGAATTACTAAGGACATAGAGCCTCAAAACAAGTTGTAAAGATTTGGACAACTGGAAAACATTTCAAAGGAAAAAATTAATATTTAATTGGGAAGAAAAGTCTTCTGTAAAGCAGAGGTCCTGGTAAGTGGTATTGTTTTGACAATGTCATCATATATTCCCATTCAAATCCTTCAAAATCAGTAGTTCGTGAGTCAAGCAAGATTTTACACCTTGTAACATTCTTTGGTAAAAAGTAAATTTTCAGGCCATATATACCAGTTTATTACCTCATGCTCTTATTTGTCCTTGGAAGTACAGAAAGAGTACAGAAAGAGAAAGGACACTAGCTTTTTCTTTGTTGCCAGGACTCTTCTTACTCTCCCTATGTCTTACACTGATAAAATGTTGTAGCAGTTTAGGATAAAAAGAGAGCAACATGAATGGGTGGTGGCTATGAGTGAACATTACCATCTTATTTGTCATGTATTTAAGATCAAGAAATTTTCATGAGATAGTTCTTACGTCCCAGAGCTGTAAATTACATTATCAGCTTTCTTCAGTCATAAGTGTGAATGTGAGTAGTAATAAGTAATAAAAATAGTCCATAATCAAAACATTGTTTCATATTTATTTATCAGTTCTTACACCAAGAATCTGAATTTCAGCTGTAATCTTGTTCACTGTGGTGAAAATGTGTCACAAAATAATAAATAATAAATCATTAATTACACTGAACATTTATTGGGAAACCCTTCATTGATATAGTACATATCACTTTGCATAAAGTTTTGCTTTGCCACTGAAGTATGTGCAGAACATAAGAGACTAAAACAAAAGATCTTTTTTAAAAAGCTATCCCTCCTGTGTCTCTCTTGTTCATTCTATATGTGGGGAATGACTGAAAGTTAGGTAAGTAGTACATTAGTTGATGGATAAAATTTTGTTTGTAAATTTTCTCCAAGTAGCCAGGACAACTGATCCAAAGCTGTTGGGTTCCTTGGCTTAGACAATCCATAAGATGTGGAATCTCACAGGACACCACAATTTCTTATTGTCAAATTATTTCAGTTCCTCAGACCTTCTCTGAATAGACAAAGTCTTGGGAAATTAGCATCTCACCATCACCTCTTGTCTATAGAATGCAAAAATACAAGTAAATTAAAATGACTCCATTTGATTAACTTTAATGTGGGTACAAGTTCCTTCCTCTGAGTCTCTGAGAATACTTCCTTATGCAGTTCAAAAATGTGAGAACTATCTTAAGGATTAGAAGTCAAGAAATCAAGAATCCTAATCCAGGGTGTATGAGAAATTATTTTTTTCTGGTGACACTGCCTCAAGAGCCACTGAACGGTAAAAAACAAGGGAAAGGAGAAATACTTGGAGTCTAAACTCTCAATCCTCTGCACTTCACTCTTAGGTTTGCACATATTAGGATACCCAATACAAAAATCTGAAATCCAAAATGCTGCCTCTGAAACTTTTTAATCACCAACAAGATAATACATGTGGAAAATTTTACACCTGAGATCATATGACAAGTTGCAGTTTAAATATAGACACATTTAAAATATTTTTTAAAATTACCTTCAACTGTGTGTGAGATGCATAAAAAATATAAATGAATTTCATGTTTAGATTTGGGTCCAACACCCAAGATATCTCATTATGTTTATTTAAATATTCCAAAAATCCAAAAGGATATAAAATCTAAAACTCTTCTGGACCTGAGAATTTCAGATATCTACTTTGTTAAGTGGCTTATACATAATTTCATTTTTAAAAGAAAGTAACTGCTAAAGAAATAATTAAATAGCATTTGTCTTAATACTTTAGTTTTTAAAGAGAAAAATATAGTTAAAAGAATTTAAGTGATTTATCCAACATGACCCAACTAATAGGAACTAATTTTCTTGCTTATGTTCATCCCACTGCAACCTTGGTGTTTTGACAGAGATTGCTTTGCACCCTTTGAGTAGATTTCCACCTTTTCTCTGATGGTTGGTGTGAGTCACTGAAAATGTGTCAAAGCTCAGCTTAAATTACCTTTTCTATGTTGGGGACTTCTAGTTCTTGTCCTTATCCAATTCTCCTCTTCTGTACTTGTGTGAGGATTAAGCATCCTGACACTCTTTCACTTGGGTGGAGTTACATAGCACTCACGTAAAGCAATGTGAGTTGAAGTAAACTGAACCACTTCAGTGCTAAGTTATTAAATTAGCAATGTGAGACCCTCCACTACTTTATCCCCACTTAGGTAAATGAGGAGCTTTGTATTTCAAAGGGTGCAATAAAATGTGGTGGTACCTGAAGTTTACTCCTTCAACTCACAATGGATTTGTAGCATAAGCTAGAAATATACTACCGGTGTATTAAGCCTATTTCAGCAAAACATACCATATCTAATTAATATACCTTGGCAGGATTTACTGAAATTACAATTGAAGAGGGTACTCTGACCCTGTAACCAAAATGTTGCCAATGAAATATTCACTGTTATAGTATCCCCAAGTGTTCATGTGTTGAAATTTAATCATCATGAAATATTAAGAGAGAAGAAGCTTAATCTGACTATGGTGGTTGGAGGTTGAGATTTAGGGAGATGATAAGGTCAACAGAATGAAGCCCCCATGGCATAATACTGGTGGTCTTATAAGAAGAGGGAGACTAGAAGAGTCACAAATATGTATACTTCTTTCTCTTGCCACGGGATCCTCTATATTGCCTCAGGACCCTGCCAGCTATCACCCCTTTGTGTGATTGCACTTGAACTTTCAGAATTGAGTGCCAAAATAAGTCTCTTTTATTAATAGAGTTTCCCAGACTCAGGTATTTTACTATAGTAATGCACAGGAGACTAATATATTTATACATCATAGACACTAAATCAGTCTGTCACCATTGGCTTCTATCAAAAGGGGATAAAAGTACAAAAAGGAAAATAGACTAAGGTCTATAATGACCATTCCCATAAAAATAATGATTCTTGAAGAAATAGATTCTGCCCCAGGTCCAGGGCAGAAAAGTTACAAGGTGAATTTGACATATCTTGTTATGTTAGAAAGGGATAAATGTATATGATTTTTAGGGAAATGTCAAAGGGAGGCAAGAGCCTATTTGAGGGGTGCCCGTTATCAATAGACGAGTCAATGGAACATCAACAATGTGATGTCCACAGTAAACATAAAAAGTCAAATATTTTAAAAGTCCATGAGTTTATATTTGCATAAACAAAAACAAAACCCCTCATTGATCAACACTAGCGATTGCTAGTTGGTACAACTATTATTCTAAAAACTGGCTAAAAAAAAAGTTGGAGTAGAAGAAGAATGAAGTACTTATACTGACTTTTCTATATGAACTACATTTTATGATAAATGAAGAGCTAATGAAAGAAAATTCTTTTATACTGAAGAATTTGAGCTACTAAGAGCAGAAAAATGATAGAATATAAACATATCATTCCACAACTTCTAATGAAACAATATGTCAAACAAATAATAATTCATGGCCACTAAAAGTCTTACACAGCCAAGGAAAAACTTTAAAATGAATGGACCAGGCAGCAACATCCAACCCAATTCTAACAGTGCTCACAGTGAAAAATTCAGATATTCTGTCTTCAGATATAACTTTTTTTTTAAAAGGGGAAATTTCTACATGATGTCAGCAAGATGGCAGAATGGAAATTTCCAGCAGTTATTACCTCACAGAAACGCCAATTTGAAAAATTACCCTTGTGCAAAAATCACAAGAGGTAAGGAAGGAGTCTGGGTGAGAGATTGTGGCAACAGAATGTAGCACAGAAACAAAGATGCATTTCAAAAGGCAGGAAGAACAGTTTCACAACACCTATGACATATGTCCTCTAGGCCTGCACAGCCACAGCTCAGAGAGATGCCTGCGACTTGGAGGAAGGAATGAAATGAACACCGAACTTTGCATGGATCCTAACAACAGTATTCCCCTAGCAAACCCTGGAACCAGGCAAGCTCCTATAAATTCAGTCTCCAGGCTTTCCCCAGACTCTGGGCTAACTCCCAAGGCCAAAGGCTCTAGGCCAGCCCTTGTGGCCTCAGACTCCAGGAAAGCCTCAGGCTCCAAACAAGAAAACTCTCATAAAATTATCTGTGGATTTCTCAGCAGAAATCTTGCAGGCCAAGAAAGAATATATGTTCAAAATACTGAATGAAAAAGAAAAAAGAAAAAGAAAACCCTCCTAACAAAGAATGCTGTACCTCTATTCTTCTGAAATGAAGGCAAGATACATTCCCAAACAAACAAAAGTGAGGGGAAATTGTCCACTAGACTTGACTTACTAAAGGGGATATTTAAGTCAAAATGCAATCTTGCTAAATAACAACATGAAAAAAAATATGAAAAAATAAAACTTACTGTAAAGATGAGAATATAATCAAAATCAAAATACTCTAAGATGCTAATGGTGGTAATAAATCACTTTTTACTATAAGAGTTAAAAGACAAAAGGATTAAAAACGATCATAGGTACAATAATTTTTAATTCAAAATTAGGTTGCTATCAGCTTTCAATAGCCTGTTATCACACACACACACACACACACACACACACACACAATCTCTAGTAGATATGTAAAATATAAAAGTAAGGAATCAAAGCATACCACTAGAGAAAATCATCCAACCCCAAAGGAAGACAGCAAGAGGGGAAAAAAGAACGAAAGATCTATAAACAATTAACAAAATGTTAATAATAAGTTTTTACTTATCTTACCTTAGGTGTAAATAGATTAAATGATTCAATCAAAAATAATGACTAAAAGGATAAAATAATAAGGTTAAGTATATGTTTTTTACAAGAAAGTCAGTTAACCCTTAAGTAAATACATAAATTGGAAGTGAAGGGATAGAAAAATATATTCCATGATAATGGAAACCAAAAAAGAAGGGGTAGCTATACTTAATCAGAAAAAAGGAACTTCATGTCAGAAAGAAACAGGTCATTATAGAATGATAAAGAGGTAAGTACATTAAGAAAATATAACAATTGTAAATATGGGTTTGACGTCAGAACATCCAACTATAAAGGCAAATATTCATAGTTGCGAAAGGATAGATAGACTGCAATTCCATAATATCAGAGGTCATCAATACTGCACTTATAGCACAAGCACTGTGTACACACAAGAGACACCACTATGAAGCCAGCTCCGTCTGAGGATGGGACCAGCTTCTCTCTTAATGTCTCTGCAGAGTATTTCTGAGTATGCACATCATTTGGTTTTGCACAGATGAGGAAATAAATGAAAGAGCAAAAAGGCTCTGGGTAAACATCTTAAAGAATGAAATAAAACCTTAATAACATATTTGTTTCAGCCATCCATATGTATATTAGAAATAAGTCCAAGGATTTAAAAAATATTTTTGAAGTTGATCATTCCATATAAAAGATCATCTATATAGTCTGGATATATTTCAGTCAGCAATTTTCATGTACTTGACCAGAAGTCCAGATCCTGCAAACGTAAGTCTGTTGCTTGCTATTGTTTGAAATATTTATCTACCAGGCTCCAAGCCATTGACTCTTGATTGCTCCTGGTGTTTCTATTAGAGCTCACTGTTCTTGGTTCACTTAGCTTCCTATTCCACAGATGAGTATGACTGGTGACCCCCATCTGCAATCAATATGGCCTAGTCAATGCTGTAAACTCAGACTAAATACAAGAGTAATTTCTCTGCCCTTGAGGAGGAGAGAAACAAAGGTGATAATAAGAGGAAAGGAGGGCAGTTGGATATTTAACTACCTTTTACTAGATCCAGACACAATGTTTGCAAATGTCAAGGAGACACAGTCCTGCCCTCTAGGAGCTCTCCATGAGTACAAACCCTACCTGTCCAGAATACCTAATAGCTGCCAAAGTCATCCAGGTACTAGAACATCCTGCTCTAGTTTAGTTCCCCAGTAGTCTTCACCTTGTTCCTTTCTACTCTTGCCTTTGTCCCTAACCCCCTTCCCCATACTCACTCCTCTGTCATTATTTTGCAGAAACCAAACAAATGCCCTTCTTACTAATCTGCTAGGAAGCCCTGTTCTAGTCATGGTTGAAGATGTGAAGGCAAGACAAATAAGCAAGGAAATAGGGTATTAAAGGTTCAGCCAGATGAGTTCCTATAATAACAGTGTTCTGCCACCCCATCATGGAAACAGAGAGCAAGGCTTGATGCTGTCCCTGAACTTCTGTCAGTTTTGCTGACACTTTACATAGGGAACCCTTACCCTTGAAAAGATCAGACTGTCCAGTTTTGTTTTGCTGTGATAACAGCCTCTGGGCAAACAAAAAGCCTTGCACACTGTTGCTGGGAATGTAAATTATTATATTGAATGAAACCGGAGATGGGGCTCTGTGCTTGTGAGACATGCAAAGACTGGAAGAAAAGCCCAACAGATCTGAGGGCTTCTAGGAACGCAAGGTTTCCATTTGAAATGACTGTTCATTGATATGCTACAAACAAAGCATGAGGTCTGAATTTGAGAACTGCACTCATAACTCTTACTCTTAATTACCAGATTAAAAATTGCCTTTCTTTTGATTATTCTCCAAAGATTTCTCATTGTATTTTCTCGAGTATAACTGTTTTCAAGCGGCTTATAGAGAAATTTTTATAAGACACAGTAGAGGTAACATGAAGGATAACATTTTTAAAAAAGATTTGTTTTTTTACCTAAATCTAAGATGCTGTTCTGTAATTTCCTTCTCAGTCAGGTTTACAATTATAAGCTGACTTGTTTTTCTGGAATGTCCTTGCAAAGGAAGCCGTTCATTTCGCAATGTAGAAAAAGCCATTGCCATCTAACAGTTTCACAGGGTGCTAACATCACCTAATTGAAGGAAATCACAGGGAGCTAAAACATAAGGGCCATCTCTCATGAACACTGTCCTTATCAAGTGTGCAAAGTGAGAATAAGAAGGGAAAAAAAGTCACACCCAAGTGCTTTATGTGGGAGACAACCCAAGAATTTCAGATGTGAAATGATTAGATTATGAGAAGTGTAACCTAATTAGTGGATTAACCCACTGATCTGGATTAACTGTAGGCAATTGGGTTGTAGCTGGAGGAAATAGGTTACTGGGGGCAATTTGGGGGTTTATATTTTGTCCCTGTCAAGCAGAATACACACTCTCTGCTTTCTGGTGGCCATGTCCTGAGCTACTTTCCTCCTCCATGACATTCTACCATGATGTTCTGCCTCATCTTGGACCCAGAGCTATAGAGTCAGCTGACCATGGACTAAGACCTCTGAAACCATAAGGTAAATAAACTTCTCCTCCTCTAATTTTTCTTGTTAGATCTTTTGCTCACTGTGACCAAAAAGCTGACTAAAACAACCAGGAATTTGAAGAGTGAATCTGTTCTATGAATGAATCCATACAATCTCACATCATCAAATTGCAACATGATCTGAATTAAGATAAAAAATAAGGATATATTTTCTCCTCTTTGGTTCTGTGCTTAGTGGTGAAGTGAAGATGTCATAATTATCTAGTAAATTGGTTCTCTCTAGACTAGCAAATTGAACCATGCAGGGATAGGGTGGTTTCTGAATTATCTAGACTGCTTCCCCACACTAATCATGAATATTTATGAAATCTGAACCTCACTTTGTGCTCTGTAAATACAGCCTGAATTATTCAGATTGTTTGTCTATACTGTAATAAATGGAAATTTCTTCTTGTACCTTATTTTTAGTATTAAAAAATAAGCACCATAATGTTTGGGGTATAAGAACAAAATAAGACAAAGGCATCTGCCTTCTTTATTATGGCACCCCATTAACCATGCTTGTATCTGTGAAATGATTTGTTTATGTTAAACATATATTTCAAGTTTGATGGTTCAACAGCATTTAACCTATGGCTATGCCTCAAATTAGTTAAGCCTTTAAAACATTTCAGTGATTGTGTAATTCAATCAGATAGCCTAGCAGGAGATTAATTGGAAACATATGTGACACAGTGGCATCATAAGCCCCTGCCATGGTGAAGAGGAAGGGATTTGCTTTGAGCTGATCCACACGTGCTTATGCAAAGCAATGGTCAGTGCCTGTTATTCAGCCAACATGAGTCTATAGACAAAGACTGCAGAAGATGTTTTAACTCAACATATAAAAAATTACACTTGAAGACATGTTATTGCATAATTAAAGCAATGAGAAAAATGAGGCTTAGTTATTTCCATTATTTTACTTCACTCTATGAATGTATATGTGTATTTTTTTCTTCATCACAGAGTCTGCAAGATGATTTTAGCATGCCACTAAAATAAACCATCTTTTCTTTGGCAGATTTTGTACACTTGTGCAGGTAGCTGAATGGCAGTTGATCTGGTGTGTATCCTTTGCTTTAGGTTTTACTGTGAAATGAGATGAACTGTTTAGGTGATGTAAGTCCTTTCATGAGTTGCTTATGTGCTATACTGCAGTTTAAAACTGAGGAATATAGCAAGTGGATCAAAGATATCAGATTCTTACTGTATCACAGCAAAGTCTGACACTTGATTCTTCAAGGGAAACTATTCAAAGGAGGTCTGTCCAAAGAAGATAGCATATCAAATTCAAAAGCTTTGTATTCTATAGCTTTTATATTGATACTTTGGGTGGTGTTTAGATGTTGTATTTTTGTTATAATTATTTGTATTATTTAGATATAACAAGATTTAAAAGAGATCATTTATAGCATTTTCTGTGGAATTTAAATAGCTATCATGGTGGAATACTCCCCTTAGCTTTTTAGTCCTAGAGTGAGTAGGCTTAATATGATGACCCTTATGTTTTCACAGTATGTTGTAAAAACAAGGCATCCCGCAGATTACCTGGTGGTATGATGTAAAGGTTAATGTGGGAAAGATCTAACTCTGACCCTTTGGACCTAAACAGTGACAGAACTATCACAGTAATGTATGCGAAACTCCTCAGAAAAGAGAAAGGGACTTTGAAAATGTGGGGAAGATGTGCCCAGATTGTCTTAAATTGGAAGTACAATGCCAAAGATGTTCTTCCCCTACACCAGTTAAATGTTCAATTGAATAAAACAAAATTACATGAGAATCTTCTCTATTCCTCTAGCTTTGATTCTATAATAAATAGTAATTTTAGTAATATGTCTTATTTAGATGGTAATACACATCATCAAATCTGGATCAAGGAGATTCAACAGTGGCTCAGTTCCCCTGTTAAATTCCCATTGCTTATTACAAAAGTATTGGCACCAAAATAGACATGAAGACCAATGGAACAAAATAGAAGACATAGAAACACACCCAGTTATATAGATATAACACTTGTTATATCATCCTAAACAAAGGCACCATAAACATACATTGGAGAAAAGATAGCCTCTTCAACAAATGGTGCTGGGAAAACTGGAAATCCATATGTAATAGAATGAAATTGAAGCCCTATATCTTACCCTGCAGAAAACTCAAATCTAAGTGGATCAAGGACCTAGGCATTAGACCAGAAACCCTGCACTTATTAGAAGAAAAATTAGTCCCAACTCTCCATCATATTGGCTTAAGAATTAAATTCCTAAACAAGATTCCTAAAGCACAAGAAATAAAATTAAGAATCAATAATCGGGATGGTACTAAACTGAAAAGCTTCTCACAGCAAAGGAAACAATAAAAAATATGTACAAAGACCCTACCGGTTAGGAGAAAATTTCACTACCAGTACCTCAGGTAGGGCATTAATTTCCAGGATATACAAAAAACTCAAAAAACTTGACACCAGAATAATAAATAACTCAATAAATGGGCAAAGGAACTGAACATACACTTCACAGAAGAAATATAAATGGTCAAAAATATATGAAAATGTTCAACATCACTAGCAATTAGAGAATTGCAAGTTAAAACTAAACTGAGATTCTGTCTCACTACAGTCAGAATGGCAATTATTAATAATATAAGTAACAATAAATGTTGGCAAGAATGTGGGGAGAAAGCTACTCTCACACATTGTTGATGGGACTGCAAAGTGGTACAACTACCATGGAAAGCAGTATGGAAATTCCTTAGAAAATTTGGAATAAAACAACCATTTGATGCAGTTATTCCACTCCTTGGTCTAAACACAAAGGACTTAAAAACAGCATACTATAGTGATGTAACCATATCCATGTTTATAGCAGTTCAACTCACAATAGCCAAGCTATGGGAACAACCTAGGTGTCCTTCAATGGATGAATGGATAAAGAAAATGTGGTGTATATACACAATGAAATATGACTCAGCCCTAAAGAAGGATGAAATTATGGCTTTTGTCAGTAAATGGATGGTACTGGAGACTATCATACTAAGTGAATGTCAATCTCAAAAAACCAAAGGCTGGATGTGCTCTCTGATTTTTGCTCTCTGTTTGCTAACCCAAAACAAGGGAGATTGTGGAGGGAAATAATAGAAATCCATTGGATTAGACAAAGGGAAATAAAGGGAAAGGAGGGAAAAGGGGAATAGGAAAGACAGAATTAATTGGTCATAACTTTCCTACCAGGGTAACCCCACATTATGTACAGCCAGAAAAGTTGGATCCTAAATAGAATAAGATAGTCTATGTATGTATGTTCTGTCAAAATACATTCTACTGTCCTGTATAACTAAAAAGAACAAATAAAATAAAATAAATAAAAAAATTTAAAACAAACTTAAATTTTTTAAAAAATTACTATTATTTATTTGTACCTTCCCCTTTTAAAAAAAAATCTTGTCAATGATCTTTCAATTTTTTATATGATTCATTAAATCTGTGAACTATACTTGACCTGGTCAAGATTCTTTTTTGCATATCTACTTTATGTTTTTGTACTTCTTCCCTAACCGTCTTTAATTCTACTCTTTTTTATTTAATTTATTTAGTAAACTTTTCTATGGCTTTTAAAATTAGGTGCTTAGTTTATCAATTTCTACTCTTGTTTTCTAACTTAAATATTTAAGACTATGAATGCTATGACTATGCTTTAGTATGTTTGGACTGCTATAACAAAATACTAAACACTGAGTAGCTTATAAACAACAAAAATCTATTTTTAATAATTCTGGAGACTGGGAAGTTTAGGATCAAGGTATTAATACATTTATATGCCTATCCCTTCCACACTTCTGAGCCTCTATTAATTACTAGTCTACTCTCTTCTACTTTGAGATCAACATTTTTAGTTTTTCATGTGAGAGAGAACATGCAATTCCTATCTTCTCTGTGTCTGGCTTATTTTGATTAGCATAATGTCCTCCAGCTCCATCCATTTTGCAACAAAAACATTGCATTCTTTCGTATGGCTGAAATACATATATTTGTGAAATATATGTATATGTATATATCTTTTTGTCCATTTATTCATCATGAATGTTGATTTCATCTTAGCTATTGTGAGTAGTGGTGTAATAAGCATGGTGGTTCAGATAGGTCTTAGGCTGATTTCATTTCCTTTAGATATATACACAGTAATAAGAGATCTGGGCTATATGGCAGGTTTATTTTTAGTTTTTAAAGGAACCTTTATATTGTTCTCCACAGTGGCTGTTCTAATCTATATTTCCCCAATGGTACAAACACATTCCCTTATTCCACTTGTGTTTTTTGTTGTGTTTTTGTTTGTTTGTTTGTTTTTGTCAATAGCACCAGAATGACTATTCTTTATAAACTCCCCCAACCTCACATTTTACTTCCCATTTCGGATTAACACTATACTTATGGTGTATTATTGAATGGTGTGTTACCCTCTTTCAGGTAGAATTTCTTATGGACTGTTTGGATAGATGTTTCTGCCTTTGGCCTTAAAACTATAAATCTGGGTACAGAGTAAATATAAAGGAGATAGGAAAATTCACCTTGGGTTAAGTTTTACCATGTCAGAGAACTCTTTTGGTTTGGAGCCAGCTGATTGGCCCTTGGGGCCAGTCTTAGCTTGCAGAAGAGATTCCCCTATGTGCTCCATGTATCTGAGACTGGAGTAAAAACTTCCTCTCATTACAGGCTCCCAACTCTCTGCACAGACTTCCTGTGGAGACCAGCAACACACTTCTGACAAATTCCCAACAGTTTATTTGTCAGATATTTTATTCAAATTGCTTCCTTCTCCTTGCCAAGTGCACAAAAGAACAGCAATATCCTGTCCCCTCTGTACCTCCTAACTACTGTTTCAAGGGATAATGAGCAAATTTAGATCTTCATTACAATGTTAGTTTGTACAGCAGATCCTATTTATTTTTCTCTACCTTGCTATTGTAGTCACCACAACAAGAAAACTGACTCTGGATAAAAGTATTTATTTGGAGCCAGTGTAGCAAAAACATGTGTTTCTTGAATTAATGGTAGGACCTGCTTAGCATGGTCCCATAGAGAGATTTCTGAAAGCTTGTATGTCTCAGCCACAGACTGCTTCTGTGATTATCCATGTTTGGAGGCATCTTAAAAAAAGAATATTTTTAATTAATTATAGTTTTTTCTCCTTCACTGTTTTTAAACAGGCAACAACTACCCCAATCTTCTCTTCTAGAACTGGAAACTCAGTTTCAAATATCCTGTCTTGGTCCTCTGTATAAACTTATTGATACAGTGTACTATAAATATCTAATATATAACCTAAAAGAAATAGTAAGTTACGAAAATGTAGGGAGGAAAAAAAAGATCTGGACTGATTAAGGACTGGCTTCAATCTCTTAAGAAATGTTAGTATTTTTTAAAGAATGAAAGCATTCTGAAATAATAGCAATAAAATTATGAATCTAAGTCTGTTCAGCAGTTTATAGTTTACAATGGAGTCTCAATTATGCTGCATTAGAAAACCTCTTTTTAACAGCCCTGAGAAACATACACAATTATTGAAAACTAGGTAAAGTTCTATACTTCAGGGAAGGTTTAGGAAGTGTAGGTGATTGATAGAATTACACTAGCTGGAATTTTTTTTTCTTTATTGCTGGACCACAAAATAACCTTTTCTTCCTCTTTTTCGGCCCCACCTTCAATTCTCCTTGTCTGGCTTCTTCCTCTGGCTTCATCCATGTATGCACATTCTGTTTCCTTATGCTCTTAATAACCAAATCTAATTGCCCAGCCTCAATATCCTCACACAATTAATTAAGTACCTTAGACATAGACCTAATAGTAGAGAAGAAAAGTAGACTGCAGTTCACTCATTCACAAAAAGGCTGTAAGAAACTTTTCCTGACTTAAAGACCTGAGAAACAACACCATGAAGGTCTTCTGAAAGCCAAACATGAGGAGTTGAGAAAAAATCACAAGTAGACACATCAAAAGTCAACATTACTCTTCCAGAGAGGTCAGAGGTACTATGATTTGTACATGAGGCACTCTCCAAAAGTTTCTCATTAATGCAGGGATATTTAGTGGTGAAATGACTGCATTGTGAGAGTTAATTAATCCATCCTAGTTTGATTGGACTGACTGACTGGGGACTGTGGGCAAGTGGGGTGTGGCTAGACAAGTAGATGATTAGGATGTTCCCTGGAAGGGTTCTGCTTCCATGTGGTGCCTTCCCCACTCTCTCTCTGCTTTGTAGGCCAGTCATGAATAGAGCAGCACTCCTCCATGACACCCTTCCACCATGATATCCAAAGCAATGGTTTTGATTGACTATGGACTAAATCTCTGAAGTGTGAGTCAAAATAAACTTTTCTTCCTCTAAGTTGCTCTTGTTAGGTATTTTGATCACAGCAGCAGAAAAAAAAAAAAAAAACATGACTAATGAAACAACAAAGGAATGAAAATAGAATTTACATAAAATGTCGAAGTAAATAGGCATGTGTTGAGGATGTAGCTCAGTAAAGTGTCCCTGGGTTCGATTCCTAATATCAGAAAACAAAAACAAAACAACTTAAGGATAGAAAAAAAGAGGAGGAGTACCTCTAAATTTTTTATGGGGAAAAATTTTTTGAAACTAAGTACAATAAAAGCCCCTAAAGATGATCACGACCTCATCCTAAAACATGGGAACATAGCATTCTACAGAGCAAAGGGAACTCTGCAGATGTGATAGAGATGATGGACCTTGATATGTGGAGATTATCCAGGGATATTCAGGTGGCTCCACTTTTCTAGGAGAACCTTTCCTGGCTGTGTCAGAGACAGATGTGACAAGAGAAGGATCAAGGGACATGTGATGGGAGCGTTCTGTCTGCTAATGCTGGCTTTGGAGATAGAAGCAGAAGACTGTGAGCCAAGACCCACAGTGGCCTCTGGAAACCACCAGTTTGCAAACAATCAGTAAGAAAATGGAGACCTCCATCTAGAAGCACAAGAAACTGAATTCCGACAACATGAAAGAGCAGGAAACATACACACACAAAAAGGCAGCCCTGTTTATGCCTTGATTTTTCTCTGGTAAGACCATGTAAGGTAATAAATCTGTGTTGTTTTAGACTGACTAAATTTACTAATCTTTTATAGTCACAGGTTACCATAAAACTTATACCCCTAATGTCAGTCTAAAGGAGAAGTAAAACATTTTTAGACATGTACATAGTCAGGATATTTACCTCCTAGTTACTCTTTCTAAAATAGTCATTTGATAAGTACTCTATAAAAAAGATAGGAATATAAGCAAGACATAATATAACTTGATAAACAGCAGAACTAATTTATCAGATATAAAAAATAAAATCCCTAGGATAAGAGCAGTGCATCAAACTTGGAAAGCCATCTGTGTGCAGGAAAACATTAACAGTAATTTCCAGGAACACATTGAGACAAATTGAAATATAATTATTTCAAATGAGAATAAATAACAACTGAAAGTTTTCAATAACAAAATAAAGAAATTGTACAATTTCTTCTGAGAAATAATTAGAAATTACAATAAAACTGCACAGGAAGTGTTAGATATTGTTGACTAGAAATCAACAAGAGTGGGACACAATACTGAGCAATTTTGAGTGTAAGTAAATCCATGTAAACTGGTTGATGGCCTCCCTTACCATCACTGATGGTGGTATATATTTGCTGAGAAATGCAAACTCATTAGTTGTCTTTAAAAAAATGTTCAATATAATATTGTTAAGTTAAATGTTGTTAGTTGACTTTCATACTTTAGAATAAGCTATAGACAAGGTGCTATAGTTTGGATGCTGAATGTCCCCCAAAGGCCTATGTGT
Organism: Marmota monax; assembly: GCF_021218885.2. Lineage (NCBI taxonomy): Eukaryota > Metazoa > Chordata > Mammalia > Rodentia > Sciuridae > Marmota > Marmota monax. The sequence continues at coordinate 768,500 of NW_026691982.1, read as the reverse complement.
TAAAAGCTTCATCTCCAGGGTGGTCTACAGGAAAGTGCTATGGAGAAGGAGCCTTGTTGGAGGACCCTATGTCATGAGGAGTGTGTCCCCCAAAGGGAATTGTTAGACCCTATTCCTTCCTCTTTGTCTTCCAGGTTACAAGGCAAGAAGTTTTGCTCTACTGTGCACTTCTGCCAAGATGTTTTAGCTCACTGCATGCCTAGAGCAATAAGGCCCTTAGTTCTTGATCTTGGACTAGAAAGTCCAACTCTGTGAGACAAAATAAACCTTTTCTCTTTATAAGTTAATTATCTCAGTATTTCATTATCATGATGGAAAGCTGACGCACAGCAGTCATTAGGGACAATTATGATTACAGAATGGAATTTAAATATTATCATCTGTTTTGAAAATATAAAGTAAATGTATATCTGACAAAACTGAGAAAGTATGGATGTAGGTAGGGAAAAAAAAGAGGAAAGGGCAGGTTGGTAATATTAGTCTGTATATTCCTCAACACCAAATCAATAAATACTAACAAAATATAATAGAACATGGTAGTGAAAAGCAGCTAAAGACAGAAGTAGGTAAGTAGCTGTATCTGCAAATTTGGACCCTTATTAGGAGAAAATGAAGAGAAGATTTATTTTAAACGTTTACACCCTTTTGTTTATTTCCACTACTAAGTTATCTTTTGTGTATACCACTGCACACTTTCAAAGCCACCCTATTCATCACTGAAACTTGTTTTAAGTCATCTGTTCTGTAAGCAAGAGGTTGAAGTTAATCTTGGGGAAAAAGTAAAAGTTCTTTTTGTATTTTTTGACTGAAAATGACTCTGTTTGGGAGAGCATCATTAAATTAATGGAGACACAATTTGCAAAACAGCTAAAATTCACTTACCTTTTTGTTTTAGGTCATTAGTCAAAATCCACATTGACAATTTTAGCTTCATAAATGTTTTGTTGACATAAACCTAGAGAATAAACCCATTGTACAAAATCTTGTAATTTGACAGAGGACCTTACTCTGAACAAAGAAAGAAAACCATGAAGGAACAAGATGAAAATCCCATAAAAGAAACACACACATACACACACAAATAAAAATATATATAGTGAATCTGGTCTCTCTTTCCCACCATTGCAATACTTTTTCTTTTAATATCAATATCATTTTAGTTAAAAAACTACTTTAATTCTAAAATTACATACATTTCTTCTAAATTCACTGGTGAAGAAGTATTTCTACATAAATAAAAGTGTAATACTCATAATAATACTTGTGAACAAAACAATCAAAACTTACACACAGCCACCCACATAAGCTAAATTACAGATAGAAGAGTTTTAATTTGACTACAGATACAATTGTAAAATTATCAAAATGCTTAAGGGAGTAAAAATATTTATTTTATATAATATTAATCAGAGGTCTATCAATACATTTAAAAATTACATTTTTCAAAATGATGGAAAGATGATAAATTTCTTATTTTAAAAGTCCAGAAGTCTCACTAAAATGGGGAACTGAAAATGATGATTTTTTTATTCTTCAGCAAAATATTTAATGGAGAACAGATCTCATTTCAAGTAATTTTTAAGTCTAGGTCAGTTCTTTAGTGCAGGACTTTTAGTGGCTTTGGTGATGTGGAACACCTGTTATGTGACATCAGAACCTTCTTTCACACCTTATGCTCAGATTTGACTAGAGGCATAAAGGAAAACAACACTGAAGCCCCAGCTGTGACCCAGTTTACCCTCAAGAACAAGCGGCTTGATATGTGACCTTTGGCAATCTCCCAATTTTACTGAGCTTCGTTTTGTTTTGTTTTACCAAAAAAAATGTGAGTTTCATACTATACAATGGAATGGTTGGATCGGGCTGACTACATTATTTTATTAGGAGGAGAGGACTCCGTGGGAGCTCATGTTCTCCTGAGCCCAGTAGGAAGAGATCCTTTCTTTTCCAATTCCTCTTAGTCTCAATAACTTCTCTGCAGACACTCAGCTTTGCTTTCAGAGTGATCCAACAGAGGATCTCAGGAATGGAAGACCATGCTCTCCTATCATGTTGAAAATCATGGAGACTAAGAATCAAGTGCAATCTCTCCAACTATACCGTAGGCTTTATTTTTATCCTAGTATCCACATGTTTTTCCCTTCATTTCTCATTCTTCTTGATAGAGGAAATAGAACAAAAAAAATGGATTGTCTAGCAACAAATTTACTGGTCTCTTTTTTAGGCTATGGCTTTTCCAGGGGTCACTATTGAGAAGTATTATATTTTGAATCTGAAATGTTCCACAAAGGCTCATGTGTTAAAGGTGTCAACCTCAAAAGCAATATTCAGAGGTGATGTTTTTCTGAAGTGATTGGATCATGAGGGTTCTAACCCCATCAATGGGTTAATCTACTGAAAGACTCTTAGCTGAGTGGACTATTGGGAGGTAGTGAAAGTTATAGGAGGAGGGACCTAGTTGAAGGGAATGGGCTCTTGGAGGTATGCCCTTAGGACTATATATTGTCCCAAGCCTCTCTCTCTTTCTCTGCTTTCTGGTTGATATGAGATGAGCAGCTTTATTCCATCACACCCTCTCATTATGATGTTCTACCTCACCAATCGCTCAGAAATAACAGCCAGGTGACCATGGACAGAAAGTTCTGAAACTATGCACCAAAATAAATCTTTCCTATTTTAAATTATTTTTTCTGGCATTTTGTCATAGCAACAAAAATCTACCATAGGAAATGTATTATCCTCTTTTAAAACCTGGTCCATTTTGTTATTCAACTTTCCATCACTATCACAAAGACCTGAGATAATTGACTTCTAAAGAGAAACAGTTTATTTTGGCTCACAATTTTGGAGGATCTAGTCCAAGATTGATTAGTCCCATTGCTTTGGGCCTGTGGTGAAGCAGCACACGATAGAATGAACACCTGGTGGAGAAAAACTTCTCACCTCAGACTAGGGAGCAAAATAAAGGAAGAGAAAGAGGGGAGGATCCAATAGCTCCTTCAAGGTCTAAAGATTCCCATCAGGGGCCAGACCATAAATGTTCTACCACCCTTCTATAGCACTGCCCTGGGGACCAAGCCTTTAATGCATGGGCTTTGGGGGACTTTTAAGATCTAGACTGTAGCAGCCACCATTCTCCATTTGGTGAAGGTCATTTCAAAAACAGATCAACTGGAACTGGGGTTGTGGCTCAGAGGAAGAGAGCTTGCCTAGCATATGTGAGACACTGGGTTTGATCCTCAGCACCACATAAAAATAAATAAAGGCATTGTGTCCACCTAAAACTAAAAAAAAAAAAAATGTTTAAAACAAAGCAGCTGAAACATCACTTTCTGGATCAGTTTTTCCCTTGGCCCCTCCCAGTATAGGAAGCTATTCTTTCCTCAGTGCACCCTTTTCTGAATGAGCCTTTCTAGTTAGCCTCCATGAATAATTTATTATGTGTTTTTGTTCCTCCAAAACACATGAAGAATTGGTACAAGTAGTGATCTCGAAACATTTTTATTAAACAAATAATGCATAACTAATATTCACTATGGGTTCTTTGAATGAATAAATGTTTAATACTCTATATCACTTGTTTATAGGAAACAGAGGAGATTTTTTCCTTGATGTCTTATAATTGGGAAAACATTAATTGAAGACATTAACAAACTATTTCTATGTCCCATTATTATGTCAGCCACTATGTCTGCTGTGCTCACTAGAAAATTCCAGAATCTACTAAAGTGCCTGGAACAATGTAAATTCTCTGTAGTAACTAATTTGAACATATCAAATGGGAGTTCATATGTCCTTAAATGTGAATTACATTTTATTACTAACTTTTAGAAACCTATGACCAAATATATAGATCGATTATACAAAATGAACAAATAATTCAACCTTCAACACTTGGGTGAAAGATGGTACAAATCACTTTCATGTGTCAACCTAGTTAAGGGACAGTACTTTTTCTTTTTTTTTTATTTTTTTTTTTTTATTTTTTTTTATTTTTAATTTTTTATTGTGGGTTGTTCAAAACATTACAAATTTCTTGACATATCATATTCCACACTTTGATTCAAGTGGGTTATGAACTCCCACCTTCACCCCATACACAGAATGCAGAATCACATCAGTTACACATCCATTGATTTACATATTGCCATACTAGTGTCTGTTGTGCTCCGCTGCCCTTCCCATCCTCCACCCTCCCCCCTCCCCACCTCTCCCCTCCCCTCCCCTCCTCTCTCTCTACCCCCTCCACTGTATAACCCTGAGGGTCACCTTCCATTACCATGCAATTTCCCTTCTCTCTCCCTTTCCCTCCCACCTCTCATCCCTGTTAAATGTTAATCTTCTTCTCCTGCTCTTCGTCCCTACTCTGTTCTTAGTTACTCTCCTTATATCAAAGAAGACATTGGCATTTGTTTTTTAGGGATTGGCTAGCTTCACTTAGCATAATCTGCTCTAATGCCATCCATTTCCCTGCAAATTCTATGATTTTGTCATTTTTTAATGCAGAGTAATACTCCATTGTGTATAAATGCCACATTTTTTTTATCCATTCGTCTATTGAAGGGCATCTAGGTTGGTTCCACAGTCTTGCTATTGTGAACTGTGCTGCTATGAACATCGATGTAGCAGTGTCCCTGTAGCATGCTCTTTTTAGGTCTTTAGGGAATAGACCAAGAAGGGGAATAGCTGGGTCAAATGGTGGCTCCATTCCCAGCTTTCCAAGAAATCTCCATACTGCTTTCCAAATTGGCTGCACCAATCTGCAGTCCCACCAGCAATGTACAAGTGTACCCTTTTCCCCACATCCTCGCCAGCACTTGTTGTTGTTTGACTTCATAATGGCTGCCAATCTTACTGGAGTGAGATGGTATCTTAGGGTGGTTTTGATTTGCATTTCTCTGACAGCTAGAGATGTTGAGCATTTTTTCATGTACTTGTTGATTGACTGTATGTCCTCCTCTGAGAAGTGTCTGTTCAGGTCCTTGGCCCATTTGTTGATTGGGTTGTTTGTTCTCTTATTGTCTAATTTTTTGAGTTCTTTGTATACTCTGGATATTAGGGCTCTATCTGAAGTGTGAGGAGTAAAGATTTGTTCCCAGGGTGTAGGCCCCCTATTTACCTCTCTTATTGTTTCTTTTGCTGAGAAAAAACTTTTTAGTTTGAGTAAGTCCCATTTGTTGATTCTAGTTATTAACTTTTGTGCTATGGGTGTCCTATTGAGGAATTTGGAGCCCGACCCCACCGACTGTAGATCGTAGCCAACTTTTTCTTCTATCAGACGGCGTGTCTCTGATTTGATATCAAGCTCCTTGATCCATTTTGAGTTCACTTTTGTGCATGGCGAGAGAAAGGGATTCAGTTTCATTTTGTTGCATATGGATTTCCAGTTTTCCCAGCACCATTTGTTGAAGATGCTATCCTTCCTCCATTGCATGCTTTTAGCCCCTTTATCAAATATAAGATAGTTGTAGTTTTGTGGATTGGTTTCTGTGTCCTCTATTCTGTACCATTGGTCCACCCGCCTGTTTTGGTACCAGTACCATGCTGTTTTTGTTACTATTGCTCTGTAGTATAGTTTGAAGTCTGGTATCCCTATACCGCCTGATTCACACTTCCTGCTTAGCATTGTTTTTGCTATTCTGGGTCTTTTATTTTTCCATATGAATTTCATGATTGCTTTCTCTATTTCTACAAGAAATGCCTTTGGGATTTTGATTGGCATTGCATTAAACCTATAGAGAACTTTTGGTAATATCGCCATTTTGATGATGTTAGTTCTGCCTATCCATGAACAGGGTGTATTTTTCCATCTTCTAAGATCTTCTTCTATTTCTCTCTTTAGGGTTCTGTACTTTTCATTGTATAAGTCTTTCACCTCTTTTGTTAGGTTGATTCCCAAGTATTTTATTTTTTTTGAGGATATTGTGAATGGAGTGGCTGTCCTCATTTCCATTTCAGAGGATTTGCCGCTGATATACAGGAATGCCTTTGATTTATGCTTGTTGATTTTATATCCTGCCACTTTGCTGAATTCATTTATTAGCTCTAATAGTTTCTTTGTAGACCCTTTTGGGTCTGCTAGGTATAGAATCATATCATCTGTAAATAGTGATAATTTAAGTTCTTCTTTTCCTATTTTGATGCCTTTAATTTCTTTCGTCTGTCTAATTGCTCTGGCCAGTGTTCCGAGAACTATGTTGAACAGAAGTGGAGAGAGAGGACATCCCTGTCTTGTTCCAGATTTTAGAGGGAATGCCTTCAGTTTTTCTCCATTCAGAATGATGCTAGCCTGAGGCTTAGCATAGATTGTTTTTACAATATTGAGGTATGTTCCTGTTATCCCTAGTTTTTCTAGAGTTTTGAACATAAAGGGATGCTGTACTTTGTCGAATGCTTTTTCCGCATCTATGGAGATGATCATATGGTTCTTATTTTTAAGTCTATTGATGTGGTGAATAACATTTATTGATTTCCGTGTATTGAACCAGCCTTGCATCCCAGGGATGAATCCTACTTGATCATGGTGTACAATTTTTTTGATATGTTTTTGTATCTGATTCGCCAGAATTTTATTGAGGATTTTTGAATCTAGGTTCATTAGAGATATTGGTCTGTGGTTTTCTTTCTTTGAAGTGTCTTTGTCTGGTTTAGGTATCAGGGTGATGTTGGCCTCGTATAATGAATTTGGAAGTTCTCCCTCCTTTTCTATTTCCTGAAGTAGCTTGAAAAGTATTGGTATTAGTTCTTCTTTAAAGGTTTTGTAAAATTCTGCTGTATACCCATCCGGTCCTGGGCTTTTCTTAGTTGGTAGTCTTTTCATGGTTTCTTCTATTTCCTCAATTGATATTGGTCTGTTTAGGTTTTCTATATCCTCCTGACTCAATCTGGGCAGATCATATGACTTAAGAAATTTATCTATGCCTTCACTGTCTTCTAATTTATTGGAGTATAAGGATTCAAAATAGTTTTTGATTATCTTCTGTATTTCTGAAGTGTCTGTTGTGATATTGCCTTTTTCATCCCGTATGCTAGTAATTTGAGTTCTCTCTCTTCTTCTCTTCGCTAGCATGGCTAAGGGTCTGTTGATTTTGTTTATTTTTTCAAAGAACCAACTTTTAGTTTTGTCAATTTTTTCAATTGTTTCTTTTGTTTCGATTTCATTAATTTCAGCTCTGATTTTAATTATTTCTTGCCTTCTACTTCTTTTGCTGTTGTTTTGCTCTTCTTTTTGTAGGATTTTGAGATGAAGTATGAGATCATTTATTTTTGGTTTTTTCTTTTTTTAAGGAATGAACTCCAAGCAATGAATTTTCCTCTTAGAACTGCTTTCAATGTGTCCCATAGATTCTGATATGTTGTGTCTGTGTTTTCATCTATCTCTAAGAATTTTTTAATTTCCTCCTTGATGTCTTCTATAACCCATTGATCATTCAGTAACCTATTGTTCATTCTCCAAGTGATGTATGCTTTTTCCTTCCATCTTTTATCGTTGATTTTCAGTTTCATTCCATTATGATCAGATAAAATGCATGGTATTATCTCTACTCCTTTATATTGTCTAACAGTTGCCCTGTGACATAATATATGATCTATTTTTGAGAAGGATCCATGTGCTGCTGAGAAAAAAGTGTAACTGCTTGATGTTGGATGGTATACTCTATATATGTCAATTAGGTCTAGGTTATTAATAGTGTTATTGAGTTCTATAGTTTCCTTATTCAACTTTTGTTTGGAAGATCTGTCCAGTGGCGAGAGAGGTGTGTTGAAGTCTCCCATGATTATGGTATGGTGGTCTATTAGACTCTTGAACTTGAGAAGAGTTTGTTTGACGAACATAGCTGCACCATTGTTTGGGGCATAAATATTTATGATTGTTATGTCTTGTTGGTGTATGGTTCCCTTAAGCAGTATGTAGTGTCCCTCTTTATCCCTTTTGATTAACTTTGGCTTGAAATCTATTTTATTTGATATGAGTATGGACACTCCTGCTTGTTTCCGAAGTCCATATGAGTGATATGATTTTTCCCAACCTTTCACCTTCAGCCTATGTATGTCTTTTCCTATCAAATGTGTCTCCTGTAGGCAGCATATTGTTGGGTCTTCTTTTGTGATCCATTCTACTAGCCTGTGTCTCTTAATTGGTGAGTTTAAGCCATTAACATTTAGGGTTATTATTGAGATATGGGTTGTTCTTCCAGCCATATTTGTTTATTTATGTTACTAAACATGGTTTGTTTTCCTCTTTGATTATTTTCCCCCCTTTAGTGTCCTACCTCCCACTGTTGGTTTTCATTGTTATTTTCCATTTCCTCTTCCTGTAATGCTTTGGCAAGGATGTTTTGAAGAGATGGTTTTCTAGCTGCAAATTCTTTTAACTTTTGTTTATCGTGGAAGGTTTTAATTTCATCTTCCATCCTGAAGCTTAATTTCGCTGGATACACAATTCTTGGTTGGAACCCATTTTCTTTCAGTGTTTGAAATATGTTATTCCAGGATCTTCTAGCTTTCAGAGTCTGTGTTGAAAGATCAGCTGTTATCCTGATTGGCTTACCCCTAAATGTAATCTGCTTCCTTTCTCTTGTAGCTTTTAAAATTCTCTCCTTATTCTGTATGTTGGGCATCTTCATTATAATGTGTCTAGGTGTGGATCTCTTATGATTTTGCACATTCGGCGTCCTGTAGGCTTCTAGGATTTGGGATTCTGTCTCATTCTTCAAGTCTGGGAAGTTTTCTCGTATTATTTCATTGAATAGACTGCTCATTCCTTTGGTTTGGAGCTCTGTACCTTCCTGTATCCCAATGACTCTTAAGTTTGGTCTCTTAATGTTATCCCATATTTCTTGGATGTTCTGCTCATGATTTCTTAACAGTCTTGCTGAGCTGTCTATGTTCTTTTCCAGTTGAAATACTTTGTCTTCATTGTCTGATGTTCTATCTTCTAAGTGTTCTACTCTGCTGGTAGTATTCTCCATTGAGTTTTTAAGTTGGTTTATTGCTTCCTGCATTTGTAGGATTTCTGTTTGTTTGTTTTTTATAACCTCTATCTCCCTGTATAGTTGATCCTTTGCTTCCTGGATTTGTTTGCGTAATTCATTGTCGAAGTGATCTTTCATTGTCTGATTTTGCTGTTTAATGTCTTCCTTGATACTCCAGATCATCTGAAGCATGCATATCCTGAATTCTTTATGTGACATTCCATCTGCTGCAGCTGTTACCTCTTCTAAAGTTGCGTTGACCTGCATTGCTTGTGGTCCTTTCTTTCCTTGTCTTTTCATACTGCTTGCGTATCTTTCCTGCAGGCGTGGGCGGCGGCTCTGCTCTCTCCTTATTCCAATTGGGGTGTCGTGGCTACCACGCCGGCAGGCCACTGGGCCTGTTCTGGGCGCTGGCGGCGGCTCTGTTCTGCCCATACTCCAATTGGGGTGACGAGTGTACCACGCCGGCAGGCCACCGGGCCTGATCCGCCTGTCGGTTGCAGGTTTGCCTACCCTGCAGGCGCGGGCGGCGGCTCTACTCTGCCCCTATTCCAAATGGGGTGACGTGTCTGTCGTACCTGCAGGCCACTGGGCCTGTCCCGCTGGTCGGTCGCAGATCTGCCCACCTTTCGGGCACGGGTGGAGGCTCTGCTCTGCCCCTACTCCAATTGGGGTGTCGTGACTACCCCGCCTGCAGGACGCTGGGCCTGTTCCTGGCACGGGCAGTGACTCTGCTCTGCCCCTACTCCAATTAGGGTGGTGTGTGTACCACGCCGGCAGGCTCCTGGGCCTGATCCGCCGGTCTGTTGCAGGTCTGCCTACCTTGGAGGCACGGGCGGTGGATCTGCCCTGCCCCTCCTACCACCCCTGCAGACCCCTGGGCCTGATCTGCAGGTTGGTCACAGGTCTGCCCACCCTGCGGGCACGGGTGGCGGTTCCGCTCCGCCCCCACTCCAATTGGGGTCACGTGACCACCACCCCGGCAGGGCCTGATCCGGGCATGGGAGAAGGATCTGCTCTGCCCCTACTCGAGTTGGGGTGACGTGTGTACCACACTGGCAGGCCCCTGGGCCTGACCCGCCAGGCTGTCACAGGTCTGTTTACCTTGCAAGTGCGAACGGCGGCTCTGCCCTGCCCCTCCTACCACGCCCATGTACCTCTGGGTCGTGGGTCTGCCCACCTTGCGGGTGCGGGTGGCGGCTCCGCTCCGCCCCCTCTCCAATTGGGGTCACGCGGTCACCACGCTGGCGAGCCGCTGGGCCTGCTCCGGGCGCTGGCGGCGGCCCGGCTCCTCCCCTCTGGCTCGACGACAAATTGAGGAGACTCGGGTGTCTGTGCCTCACCCCCCCTACCAGGAGACCAACTGTTTCTGTCCCCGCTGGTATTGATGAAGTTCTCTCCTCCGCCGCTTTCTGCTGACATCAGATCTCTGCCATGTTGGTATCCTATGCGAATGGCAGCATTTCGTTCCCCTTGCTGGGCAACCAAAGCAACGGGTGAGTCCTGACAGGCCCTCAGCAGGACCCGGACTGAGAAGCAGTTTCCGCGGGCTCCTAGCCCCGGGCCCGGGAAGTTCCGGGAGCTGGAACTCGGCCGCTCCGTGCTCGGTGTAAGCTCCTATAAGTGTAGGCTCCAAGAAGCAGTCCCCGCGGGCTCAGTTCCGGGAGCCGGAATTCGGCCGCTTAGTGCTTGGTGTATGCTCTGATAGGAGCAGGGTCCAAGAAGCAGCCTCTGCAGGCTCCGCAGCCCTGGGCCAGGGCGGTTCCGGGACAGTTCCAGGAGCCGGAACTCGGCCGCCCCGCGCTCGGTGTTCGCTCCGATAAGATCAGGTTCTAAGAAGCACCCAGACACTGAACCCTAGCAATCTGTCTGCAAGCCGCAGGCGAATTGCAGCCTGAAATTACCTGTTCTATGGCTGAATGAGCTGAGATCAGTCGCAAACAGGGATGGTGACGTCAGCTTTCCAACATGGTGGCTGCTGGCCTCCTCTGTGGTCTGACCGGTGTGGAGAACTGAGATGGACCGCTTCCTTCCCCCGTCTCGAACCCAGAATTCAGCCCTGAGTACGGTGCTTGCATGGCTGGCAGAAACTGCAGCGCTGTATCCCTGTGTCGCTATCTCCTCGTTTCCCAGCGCGCGCTGCAGACTCTAGCCACGGGGCGATTTGCTGAATAAGCAGTGTTACCCTCCGTGCGACAAACCTCTCGCGTTTGAGTCCCTGTAGCCGATCCTCGTGCGATGGAAATCCTTCCTCCAGGTTCCGGAGCACCCCACTATTGCTGGAAATTCCTAACAAGATATCCTTTAGCCGTCCTGACTTGTCATACTCCCACACAGTGAAGCAGCACACGGGGGTAATGCACTCCCCTCGCCGCCATCTTCCTTCTCCGGGACAGTACTTTTTCTAGTCTGCTTTGCTTTTCTGCGATCAAAAGACATGGCAATAACAACTTAGAGAAGGAAAAGATAAATAATCGGGCTCGCGGTTTTAAAGGGTAAGTACGTTGCTTTGGGCCCAAAGTGAAGCAGAACATCATTGTAAAAGGGTGTGGCAGAGGAAAGCAGCTCAGAATATGGAAACTAGGAAGCAGAGAGAGCACAAGCACCACTCACAAGGAACAAGGGAGAAATGGGACAAGGAAAGAAAGGATGGCACCAAAGCAGTACTGAAATCCAGCTGGGAAAACAAATTACATAGCTCCACATTCAGCACCTGGGACACATGGCATCATGACATTCTCTATAAAGGGCTTGTGTAGCTGACCCCCATGGCCTTGTTGGTTGCTTAGTTTATCTCTGTTCAATTCTTGCAGCTTTCCCCAACAGACATCCCATATTATGTGCATCTCTTAATCTTGGAGGTCTTCACTGAAGCTTTGGCTTTCTTCTCACATCATCACTCATCACTTTCTCAGGGGCTACCTGCAGGGATTCCAACTCTGCTTCATTTTGCCTGGCCTCTTACGCCCTCTTTTAAAATCTTAGTGAAAGTCTCCATAGACCCCTCAACTCCAACATCCTATATTCCCACAGAACCAGCACCAGGTGATTGATCCAAGCTTTGACACCATCTTCAGCAGTAGCCAATTCTCCTAAGACCATGGCTGCTGCAGCCTCTGGAGTGCCTGGATGCTTAAGTACAGTGAAACAACTTCTTGGCTCTGCTCCCCATGCTAGCAGGATTCTCAAAGGAATATTTAGTTTACACTCTTGAGCCTGATATGGGTGTGGCCTTGCCAATTCCTAAAATTCCCTCAAGCCATATTTTCTATTGGTTCTGGATAAAATACTTAGCATCTCTTTTGTGGCTATAATCTCTTAAATAATCAAGCTTTCCATAGTCGTGCTTTTATTCACACCTTTCTGGACAAACTGCAATGTTTTCAAATCTTTATGATCTGTATTATACTCCTGATCACAGTAAGAATTCCCTCCAGAATTGTCCTTTAAGCTCTACTTACAACATCCTAAGCCTTCTCCATTGTGTATCTCCAAAGTTCTCCAAACTTTTCCTGTAAAGAGTTCCAAATGCTTCCAAACCACTCCCAATACAAATTTCTGTTTTAGCCAGCTTTGCATCATTGTGGCCAAAAGATTTGACATGAACAACTTGGACAACAAAAAGTTTATTTTGGCTCATGATTTCATAGGTAGTCCATGGTCAGACAACTCCATAGCTCTGGATCCAAAGTGAGGCAGAACATCATGTTAGAAGGATGTGGCAGAGGAAAGCAGTCCTAGACATGGCAAACAGAAAGTAGAGAGAGAGAGAGAGAGAGAGAGAGAGAGAGAGAGAGCTCTATTCACCAGAGATAATATGTAAACCTAAAAGTCATGCCACCAGTGGTCTACTACCTTCAGCCACATCCTACCTGCTTATAATGACCATACAGTTAATACACATCAGTGGATTAATCCACTGATTAGTTATACCTCTCATAATCTAATTTTTTCATCTCTGAACATTCTTGCATTGTCTTGCATGCTTTTGGGAGACACCTTATACCTAAACTATAACAGTACTCAATCGGCCCCTAGGTGTTGCTAGGAAGGTATTTCATAGGTGTGTTCAGCATCTAAAATTAAAGTTCACTTTACACAAAGGAGATTATTCTGGAGAATCTGGATAAGGCTGAGCCAAAGGCTTTAGTAAGATAATGGCAGTTTCAGATCCTGCCTAAGAGTTTCCAGATTGCCCTTCCAGGTGGACTGACCTACAGATGTGATCTAGCCAACTCCTATAATCCACAATAGATTGTGAACTAATCTACTATGATACATTTCTTTACACACACACACAAACACACACACACACACACACACATACACACACACACACCCCTGAGTCTGTTTCTCTGGTGGAACAGATATGTTAACAATCGATTTTGCAAAATTTTGTTACATCATAATTTCATTTACCTTGATATCAGCATTTTTTTTTCACTCTCAAATGAAGGCCAAATGTTTCCTATGGAAAGTAATTCCCTTAAACTCTTGGTTAACAGGACACTTAGAAGTTTATTTTGCAAAATCCTTTGCCACTATATATGTGTCACTGTACATTTCTATTCCTCTTCCTTTTTGAATATAAAATAATAATAGTTTTTCTGTAAAATTTACCTTGATTTATTCATTCCAAAATAATATAAATGTGAAACATGTCATATAATGTAAATGTTTTAACATAAGTATATATATGAAATATATATATATATATATATATGATTTTTGTCAATTAAACAAGAAAATATTTTTCTAAAGAATGAAAAAATATCTTTAGTTGCTATAATAGTTTAGAAATAAGCTCCCATAAGATCATTCTCTTAATACTTAATGCCTCTTAAGTGTTTCTGTGAAGATTTTATTTTGAAAGTCTAGGTATGTTTGTCATTTCTTTTGCAGATTTAAGAAAATTCTCTTTTTATGGTAGTGTCATAACCCTGGCATTTATAGTGACATTGCTAAACACTTATATTTTAGTGATGTTCGTAGTTTTAGAAACTTTCAGGAGAAGAAGTTTTACTGCCTCTCAATCTGACTGTAAAATCCTAAGAGGAACTAAATTTCAAGGTGAGCCAGGCTCAGAAAATCCCTTTCCTAGGAAAAACCCCTGGGTCTTGGTCTTCTGCAACACTAGTTTAGTAGTTGCAGATTATCTTCTAAAATTCAGTTTAGGTATGTATAATTACTAGATATAAGTAGACATCTTATTCAAAATAACAATAATAAATATACCAAAAAGTGTTTTAACCAATTTTAATTATAGAGCCCAGATATTCTTATTTGCTCCATTTCAGCCTTATCAATCAGAATCAATGTTTATCACACTGGTGTTTTGCTTATTTTCTTTTTTTTTTCTAGGAGGCCATTCAATATTTATTAAGCATGTTAATATTTGAAGCCACTCATCCCTTTGCAAATTCTGGTGGGACAATCATATCAAACTTGTTGAATATTACAGTGATTTACCATGTTTGATAATGCCTAAAATAATAAAATCTAGTAATCTAGTTGAAATGGTAAACACCATAGAGAACAACCCATTAAGCACAAATTTTATTTGAATTCAAATAAAAGTTATTTGAATCTATACAACTTTCATATTTACCTCTGGAAAAGATAAATTCCACATACCACTTCCATACTTAAATGACTTTATTGATATTTTTCTGAATAAATATCCAAATTTTCTTCTGAGAAATATTTAACATTGGAAATGTGATACCATCGCTGTTAGACAAAGCTAAAATAAATATCTTGAGACTAAAAAAAATGGTGAGAAAAAGATAAATTGAAAGTCAGATAGCATTTTTACTAGGATTGTAGTAGTACAGAGGATTTTTACTAAATCCTCTCAGACCTTTGACATGCTAGTATGTGCATATCAGGTCTACAGGAGTGGTTGAGTATTAGTGGTTGACTTCCAAAATTTTAACTATGGATCTTTATTCCTAATGGGTATTGATATGCCTAAAAACATGTTAAGAGACACTTATCTGTAGAAATCAAATCCATATTGTTTCTAGTGGCATTTAAAGCCTTTTACTTTTACTTCAAAATTAATTTCAATCATTTCCTTACAGATTCTCCACTGGGACCAGATTGACCAATTTATACTTCCTCAAATCTGGCTCATGTATCGATGCCTAAAAGGCTTTGCTTCTCTTCTAGACATACCAGATTCCAACCATCTTTCAAAATCCTATCTACTTTTTTTTACTTCTAGTGATTGTGATATTTATGACACATATAATCTTACTCAAATATTGTTTCAAATTACTTTTTAACTTGACCATGTGTTTTCCAATTGAAACTATTAAATCTTAGAGTCCAAAGAATTATATTGGTGTTTTGCATTTTCTTTGGAGCTCTGCCTGAATTCGATGCAAAGTTTTATTGATATAGCCTTTATTTAATTTGTTCATGAGTGATTACATGAATCTTTGAGTAAATAAGTGTTGCAGATACTGCTCACATCTTGGAAGAAGAAAATGCATTCTCTAGAGATGGCAGAAAATCAGAGAGTCTTGGACATGTGTTTTAGCTTGAATTATTTAGGTTTGTTTTCTACTTAGATGACATCTGATTATTCTTCAACACTTTGTTTAGATTATTTCTGTTTTCTAGATAATAGAAAATAGAAGAAAAGAGGGATTTGGAGGATGCTAAGGAAGAAGTAATTCTAAAGCAGTAAATTTCAAAATGAAAGAAAACTATACTTTCATACATCCTCTAATTCACACTGTGATTCAAATATTCTTAATTCCTCTTTAGGCTTATAAACCTCCAGTCCAAAGCAGGAAATCTATCAACACAATGGGATTGAGATAGACTTGGGAAGTGTGTGTTAATTCTAGCTATAAAATAAAAAGTAGTAATTTAAATAATAAAGCAAAGTCTTCTCTGACAATAAATTAATTGGATAGTGGATTTGTAAAACAATGTAATAATAAAGATTGGTATAGAAAGAAACTTAGACTGATGTCAGGGTATAAATGTTATAAAAACATCTCTTTCCTACAGTGACCTTAGGCAAGCATGAAGAACAGTGAGACCCAGAATCATCAAGATCTCTGTCTGGTGACATATTTTATGACTTAATGAGTAAAGAAATTGTTGGTTCTATTTATTATGGAGTACACTCATTGGCACTTAGCATCATTAAAAAACATGAGGAAATTTAATCTTTCTAATATGAATGTACTAAGAGGTATACAATGGATAAAATAGGCTCATGGTATGGTGGACTATCCTTCTCATGTGGTAACCCAATGGCAGGCTTGTGTGTATCTGGCCAAATGGATGTGGAAAGAGAACAACACCAGGTACACAACACACCCAAATTCACGTGAGGTGTTTGGGTGTCATGGTCACATTGCTCTCTTCCCTTACAAATTAATCCTAATTAGTGCTGTTTTGAATTTCAACTGTTCTTAAACATTTACACTGATACAAATGAATTATGGCTTTTTTATTTTAAAATAAACCTTTCATATGTGTTTTTAAAAATCAGCCTCTAGTGTGATCTCAGAGATCAAGGGAAAACCCCACACTCCCCCCTAGTGATCAAAGTTTGATGACCTCCAAATAACAGAAAACACAATAAGTGGACTTTAGATCACAAGAACAAAAAAATGCCCAGAAGCTACACAAGTCACTGCTGGTGTTCTTTACTTAGGATCCTTTTTATGATAGAAGAATAAAGCACAAGCTGTCAAGAGGCAGCAACTTCCAATTCCTTGGTCTGAAGCCTCAGTCTGAGTAACCAAACAAATAGGTTATGTATATACTCAGGAGGAAAGATATGAAGCCACAGAGGGTGGGGCAAGCCTCAAGGAATAAGATTTGAAGAACAAAATAAAACAACAGGTCAGAAGTCTGAAATTCAAACTTGAATTTAGTAATCATAGAGCTTGCACAATTCAGCATGTGCTGAAGGATTTCAGAATCCATCGGAAAGGGTTACTGTAACAATTATTTGTTTGGGTGATGTAGACAGAATATCTTTATAGATAAATTGATTTATGAATTAGGAGGGATATTGTTTCTTCTCATACTTGAAAAAGTTTTTATGTCATTTCTGCAATAATCTAATCACTTAGATTATTGAAGTCTCTTTGATGTCCCCCAGTCACTTATAAATATATCACATACTCTGCAAAAGTTTTTTAAATCCATTAATTTAATACCCCCATTTCAGAATTATTTGTTCACACAGTGTTCATGCTATAATTTATCACTACCTGAAAGTAGTAATGCAAACAAAGATTTTTTTTTTTAATTTTAGTGAAGAAAATAGTTTTTTAAATGTTTTTTTCAAAAGCATTTTAAAATTTCTATTACAAACCACATCATTCTTACCTTTTCATAAAATTATGTCTGTTTGACAAAACCTGCCTTCACACCCACATGGTTTGAGTCACAAGTTTCTCCCTACTACCCCCATCACCTGCTCTCTATGAAGGCTCAAAGATGCCACAATGTTTCATTCCAAATGTGGTTTCTCCCTTTGGACCATCTCACCCAATTCTGACATTGTCACCACCTTCAAGTGCAGCTCCTATAATCTGGTACCCCAATTTATAAATCATCAGCATTATATACAGAATACACTGCAAAAACTGGTTATGGCAATTGAAGTATCTGTCCCTCTTCTCTCCTAACCCACCCTCAAAGTCAATCGACTTGCTCATAACTTCCCAATTCATCTGTGCTGCCTTCCTTCCATATTTTTTCTTTAGACTCCTCTCTTTATCTGTAATGCTGAACTGTTGAATTCTTACTCATCCTTTAAGGCTTACCTGACACCTTTTCCAGGAAGCGCCATCTCCCTGCACTGACTTCATCATGCTCTGCTTGTTCTTCTAGGTAATCCCCACAGCTGGCTTGGTGAGCTCTCTGCAGAGGATCTGCTTGTTCTTCTATGGTAATCCCCACAGCTGGCTTGGTGAGCTCTCTGCATCATGAACATCTTGGGGCAAGGCTCCATTATCTTTGCTTGCCTTGGTAGTCCTCAGATACCTACTGCATACCTTAGTTATGGTGAGTTCAAAAAACTGCTTATTGAATTTAATTAAATAGAAAAATAATCATTTTGATGATTTCAAAATTTTGTCAGGATTGTCTAAAATTCTACAGATCATATTAAACAAACCACATTAACAACAACAACAACAAAAACTGTTCTAGTTGCTGACGAACAAATGGAAATAAAAAAATAAACTGCACTTTCATTCCTCTTTAGAAAAATCATATACAAATAAGATGAATCCTTCCAGTGAAAGAAACAATATAACCTAAATTATTAGTGTTTCGTGTTTCTCATTTTTTTTTCAAAAGCAAAATAGAAAGTGAAAACGAGCTTAGGTGAATAACTGTCTAGTCCTCAGTGTTTGATATAGTCCTGTTTTAGAAACAATTTGAGATTTTCAGGACGAGACTAACTAAATATGACATTATTATTGTTATTTTTATTCCTTATGAACTTTCTTGGGCACAGGTTGGACTCTTCAAGATGCTAATGGCATTGCCCCTGAAATGAAAAAGTATACAGCAATCAACTCATCACTCTATGCCCCTCTTCTGTTCTCACTGAAATACGGATGCCTGGAGTGTGAACATAGAAGGACACCAGCTAAAACTTATGCCCCTCAACAGGGTCATACTGTCAGGCAACGAGCAGCCAGAAGTGAGAGCTAGACACGTTTTCAGCCTCTGCTCCACAGTGTTATTTTTAAAAATCCCTCTGGAATAATGAGAATTAGATGCCTAACCTCCTGAAAATACAAATTAATAATTAGTGCTGAATTGTGAAAATAGCACCCATCAATAAGCACGCACGGGAAACAAATTGCTTATAAAGGTGAAGTGATAATTTTTCTTTTCAAATAAATCCTTTGCTCGTGATCAGACAAATGGGAATTGCTTTTATTATGCATTTTGTACTTGTGGCAGATAATTTCCTCTCTGACACACAGAATTGTGTGTGTGTGGATGCTTGGGAAATCAAAAAATATGTCTATTTAGTCTCATTTTAAATCAGCATATTTTCAAAAGTAAAATTTTTCTTTGTATGGTATTTATATCAGATCCCTTTTAATGTAAGGAAACAAATGTGACTTTAATATCTCATGCATAGTCTTGTGCTCCTTAATTATCCTTGCCTCTGTTTCCTTACAGAGACACATAGAAACTCATCAGTTCTTTGCCTCATAGGGTGCCATAACAGCAAAACATTGTTCTTTTAAAGGTAGACTTTTCAGGGACTTCCTTACCAGGATGAGTATTTTTGCCAACATCACTGTATCTTTCATAAAGTGTGGTTTTTAACCCCTAGATCATACTAGGAAGGAATCAGGGACACACAGCTGTGTAGTCACATAGCACTTAGCTCTTAGTTTCATGTTTGGCTATTACAGCCTTAAGTCTTAGTCATACACAGCCATGGACTTGCCCTAAACCCCCAAATTACATAGCTAGTCCTGTCCAGAGAAGTAAATGGGCATCTATTTCCTAAAACCCCAAAATATAATAGATTCAAACAACATAAAACACTATCATGTTACTCTCTCAATGATTTTACTAAATTATTTGAATACATCTGTTTCTCATTTAGGGAGCATACACTGAGGCATCCCATGACAACACTCTTCCAAGGAGAAGCCAAGGCCAACTGTTAAAGGCAACCAAGGGACCATGTTAAGATGAGGATATGTGACCAGATCAGCATCTTTCAGGACAAGAGAGACCTAACTGTTAACCAAATGACATTGAAATATATGAGTTATCTCTATGTTTATTTCCCATCAACCCAGTGACAGGATAAAAGAATTACTCATATGATATGGGTTTGACAATTTATTGTCTCTATAGAAAACGTGAAAAACAGGAACTTAAGAGAATTTTCCTCCCTTTTCATCATAGATGCCTTAAATTTTCTTGGGTATCTATGACCAAGTCAAGACCATGAAGAAAACTGGATGCTACCATCAGACTGTATCTTTAAAAAGATGAACATTTTTTTGTGGTATCACTATTTTCCTTCCTTATTCTGGAAGGGGATTCTCTGTTGTTTGTTGATATTTAATACTATGAAATTGCCTTTGTTTTTTTAAATATCAGATCTTGACATGGGGAAATTTTTTCTTGTTTTTTTTTTCTTTTTAAATCTGTTGTCATGCCTGTAGAACACAAAATAGATAAGAACTTAAACATGATAGACTATGTATCTTTTCTTTTTATCCAACCATAGTTTTAATCCATGAGCTCCATTTCTCTCCCACTATAGCCTCATAATCACTTTCAGATGTATGGAAAATATCTCATGATTTAAAAATTTTGTACAATTATCTGATGTAATGAATTTCAAGTCATCGAATTTCATGTTCCCTTATTCATATTTTATTTCTGTCTGATCACCCTTCACTGTCCTGCACCATGAACCCTCACCTTGTCCAGTGACTTCTGTACATTCTTCAGATCTCAACTATTTGGAGGTCATTCCTCCTGAGAGACTAAGAGAGTAGGTGGCCATAGCCACCCTAACTTTACTACTGTCATTAAACTTAGCAAGCCACTCTTAATTATGTGTTTAATAATCTTTCTTTTACTCAATCACCTTTGCATTCAATCACCTTTGCATTTTAAAGACTATCTTATTTCATCTAATATTAAATGTATTTAAAAACATTTTTATTAAGTAGATAAATTATGAAGGTATAAGAAAATAAATTTTGAAACAATGCCCCAAACACTAGTCCATTGCTAACTATGTCGTACTACCTAAATAGAACTAAAGAACCAACACTATTTTCCACATCAACAGTTTCAACTAAATTTCATAATCATCCATTCATTCATTTATCCAATATACATTTACATTAAGCAGCTACTATGTGCTAGGCATGTTAGTGCATTGAATTATTGAAGCATGATCCTTGTCCTAGGACATTTACAATAAACTTCAGGGTCTTTTCTAAATAATAGACAAATCATGATCTGTCCACTGATGAATAGATCAAGATATATATTTGGAAAGATTTTTTTTTAAATGTTTGTCAGTCTGCAGATTCAATATCAGGTATATTCATCTATCTTTCCATTTTTCAAACCACTTATGATGACTTATCAGAATTTTTACATCGTGAATCTAACTATTCATGATAATATATCAAAATTTCCTACTCTGAAAATGTTGATATGAGAAATACCTGGTTGTTGTTTTTGTTTGTTTGTTTAGGAAATTGTGGAGAATTATTAGATTCTTATCTGAATAAATAAAATTTGAATTTTTCTTATTTAATGTGCACTTGATGTTTTAGTGATCAGTGAATATAATTAAACATTAACTTAAAAATGTCACTCATGGACAATCAAGAAATTCCATTCATATCTAATTTCTCAGATTCTGGGAAGGCACAAGATACACTCAGAGCCCTAGAATGTAGATATACTCTTCCAGAGATACTCAGTCTCAGCACTAAAAAGATTACTTCTTTGCTTTTGTAAACTCCTACTCCAATAGTTGTATGAAAGTTCACTCTATTTCCTCAGAGAAGGTGTTCTCATTTGAAAAAAATTTCAATATTTTTCTGAGTTTACTTCAATATGGCAGACTACCATGCTTTAGACAACAAGTAGCTGAGGAGGCTCCAAATGAAATCAAAGTGACTAATATTAAATTCTTATAATCTAATTTTATGCAACTACTATATTAATTATCCATACATTTTTTTTTGCCTCAGAATTGACAAACACATACTCATCCCTTAACAGCAAATAGAGTGTGTTGTAATAACAAAATGTCCTTTATAGAAAAAAGGACACAGGTTCACTTTTGTTCTCACTTTTGTAAGTAGCTTTTTTGGCTAATAATAAGCAACATGAATACATGAATACTAAACTCTAAAGTCCTATGGAGATTTTATTACCTATGGACTGATCACTTCAATTCTCATCTTCCATGAATACATTACCCAATAGTCAATCTGTCAATAGCCTTGCAGATTTACTTTTCACCTTTCTTAATCTATTATTAATTAATATGAGCCAATGGGTCAATAAATAATGTCACTCATTTTCTTTGAAAGAAATCTCTGGAACATTATCTGTGCAAAAATGATTGAAGTAATGATAGTAATTTACTTCTGGAAAGGAACACAGGAGGTATTCAAGAGTGTCAGCCATTAGTTATCCAACATTTAGACTAAACTGAAGAATGCCAAATTAAAATGAAATTGAAAAAGTCTTGGAAAGAAGAATGAAATTATCCAAATTGGGATACTGATAGGATATCACTCCTATCTTTAAACATGTCAAGATGTGTTTAGCAATTACAATCTCAGTTTATTTGAATATTTCACCCTATCTTACTTAGCATATCCAACAGGGGAACCCACCCTCAGGGCACTGATCCAGTGAGCACCCATGCCAGGGGAAGAGCGCCACCTGCTGCAGCTTTGTCAAAGTCTTTTTACACACGTGAAATAGTTGTTGACCAACTGTATTGAAAAAGCTAATTCCAACATCTGATTGAGTCCTGCCAACACAGACAGTAGAGCTTCAGAGAATGTGTAATAGTCTCAAGTAAATAATCAGATCAGTCAACATTTAAGTTTTGCAATACAATATTATTACATGTTAGATATGAGTATGCACATATTTATGTGCATAACAATATAAATATAAATGTATTTTCTTCCATGGAGATCTATCTCTATCACCCCAAATTTCCAAAATATTTCATTTATTTCTCTATGTCACTTGCATACCTTTACCAGATGAATTTTTTTTTATTTTTCCCATAATGAATAAAAAAAAGCTCATTTTTGAGTTGTCTTAATTTTTAGATGTTTGGAACAAAGGCTTTCACATTTGGAGGATTGGAGTCTAGTGACCCTTAAAACAGTATTTTTTCAGGAAATCAATAGAAGGCATTGTAAAGTGAACTCACATCTCCTCCTCTGCTTCTGGTTTCTCCACTTGGAGCCATATGCAGAAAATATACCACTTCACAGCCTGAAGGAGATTCTCTCTCTTTCAGAGGAGTTGCAGATGAAGGGAGAGGTTAATTGGGTATTAGCAGATACCTCAAAATCACATTTCTACTTCAATTTGGGCCTCCAAAGGGTATGGAGGAAAAAAATCCAAGTGTCAATTTCCTTTTGTGAAAGATTGATGTTTGGGTTAGGAAATAAAGTGTGTCGGAGGTATCCCTCAATGAAGAAGTTTTTAAAAATGAAATTACCCAGAAAAGTTAAATGATGTTTCAGCTCTAGTTAGGGCAATTTTATATTAGTGTTACCCATGACAGGAAAAACAAAAATGAGCACAGAGGAATTTAAATTTTAGTTTTAACTTACACTCTGAAGATTATATTCCTTAAGAATTTTGATACTTCTGATTTAAAATGAAAATCAACCATTACCAAGCAGCATGTGAACAGATCCACACAGAGACTTTTTGATTAGACCTCCTCAAGTTGCAACTTTAGATAGATAGACTTATATTTTGCCTCTTGATTTTTGTGACAAAATATGAAATTTAGTGACACCATTCACATTATGCTGCTAACAGTTACACAAAATATCTTTGTTTAGGGACCTAATAAAATTGGTCATATAAAGAGGAAATGAGATTTTTAATGCAAAATGAAGCTGACAGTGCTCTTCTATTACCAGGGTCTTATTAGGGAAAAATTCTCTGACATCTGTTTATCCCCTGCAGCCAACCTTGTATTCAGAATACAGTAATTGATTCACAGCATCCACTGGGGATCTAACTGGCTCACTTTTCCACACCGCACTACACAGGTATCTCTGCAGCTAATTCTGAATGTACATCTACATCGTTATCTCCTGGTGAACTGTGACCCTAAACACTTTGGAGGCCCAGATGAAAGTGCTTCCTCCACCCTCCAGTGCTAGGGGTGTAGCGGATTCTGCAGCCTGGCAATTCACACAGGACATCCAATCAGAACCATCCCCTTTGAAGCCCTTCTCAGCTGGGAGACCATGAATCATTCATGGCTTCTCTACACAGACTAAAGAGGGAAGAGCAAAGCTAGTGTGTATTATTCAGGACTGCATCCTCAATAAGTCTCCATGTTCAGCAAATTGCTACAATGTTTTTTTGCTTAGTCCTTACTTCCATACAACATCTCTTTTGTGCACAAGTTTTAACAAAGAAAGGTCTTCTGTTTAAGCAAACTTGTTGATTGGGTTACCTCTCCCCCTGTAATGAGCGTTAGTGCAGTCACAGATTTAATGCAAAGGGAAGTGCCTGGCAGGGACCAGGGTTTCCAAGGAGGATCCCAAGGTCCCAACTTCACAGTTAACTTACAAAGTGAATTTAGTGCCGCCATCCCTCACCCCCTTTTTTTGTTGTTATTAGGGTCAAAATACTAATTTCTCAGTGTTCCCATGTGCACAAGCTAGTTTCTTAACACTGTGCATAAACTAAATCAAATATTTTAGCCCTTGGAAAATACTTTTTGTCAGCCTGGGCTGCTGTGCTGTCTAGGAGGCCTAATGTAAGCCCTTCTCTTTCAGCAACCATATAGAGCGATCATCATGATAATGATTACTAAGCATCTTCCCTGTCCCAGGATTCTGCAGACACAATAACTGGATATTACCCCCCAAAGAAACATCACTTCTGGAAGCTTCATTATTAAGCAAGCAGGATTTTCCTTGTGTCATCATTCACAGAGGGTTTATCTTCCAAGCTGAAATACAAGCACCAGGAGAAAACCACAGAAATCCTACCTGAAAGGGACAGAATCACTCAACATCCCAGGCGTTTTCTTCTAGAAATATCAGTTTTCCTTCTGCAAGTGACTAAAAGCATGGATCTCACATTGGTATTGGAAACTATGAGCTTGGTATTAACAAGAGATTTTAGTAATCCTAATTTTTCAAATTTTTCTAAACTTCTGTTTTTTTCTACTTTCACATATGCAAAACTATTTCCAAAAATAATATAGGCCAAGAAATTCTTAGAATAAATTTAATTGTGTAGTATTATTTGGAAGTATCTTGGCCTAGCCTGATAATTCAAAGAAAACATAGAAAGGTCTAAAATTACACAAAGATTTCCAAAATGTATGAACAATTAAGGTTATTAAAAGATGAAAATCTACATTTTAAAAAATATTAAAGTTGCTTATTTGCAGATAGCATGTTTTTTCAAAAACATTGCCTTAAAAATGAATACATGAGGGTTTCATCCACCTTAGATCACCTTGCATTTACTTTTCCTTTGGCCCAGGTTCCCATGTGAGCTACCTGATTTGCTCATTGCTAGTGCTGATTGACAGGTATGGTGACAAAAATGTAAATGATATGCAAATAGACATTACTGCAGTTCTTTGTAAATAGAATTGCTGCTATGTACATAGGGTACTTTATAACAATGGACTTCTTTCTACCTTTGAAACTGAAGAACATTTCTGAAAACTATTAAATTCTCAGGACTAATTGTAATATTCAGAAGCGAAATGCACCATAAGTAGATACTTAGATAGGAATCACAACTTCAGTATATAGATTTATTTGTAATCATATCACTTAAAATTTTTCTACTTCTCTTGTATCTATGTATTGTGTGTGTGTCTGTGCATGTGTGCGTGTGTGTGTAATGCCTATGATGACGATCTTAAGAAATGGTTATGAAGGTGGACCTATTAGGATCAACTTTTATCTGTGTATACTGTATATAGAATCACTTAATTTCGATTATACTACTTTTTATTCTAAAATTTCTACTTGCTTCCTTACATCTTCTATACCTTTTTAAGACATTTTCTGTTGTTTTCAAGAGTGTTCCTGATTGCTCACAGCATCATTTTTATCAGATCATTTAAATATGTGTGTCATCTCAGTATTGTCTTTCCCTGTGATTTTAAATTTTTCTTGTTCTTCATATGTTGCATACTTTGGGATTGTGCATTGGACCTTGAGCATTATTTTATGAGACTGAGTCCTGTTTAATATTATAGAGTGTTGATAGTTTCACTTTAGCAGATAGGTATGGTGACAAAAACCCAAATAGAATGCAGATACACCAATTAGAGCCGATCAGACCTGGTTAAGTTCAATTTATAAGTTCCAAACCACCTTCTGTGAGATGCCAATTCAGTTTTCAAGGCCTTTACAGTACTATTTGGACTTGACTTGCACATGTGCATCTCAGTCTGAGACATGGGGGGTGTCACTTTATGTGTTAGTTCAGATCTCAAAGTCTTCACTCTGGTAACCAGCATCACTTCCACACCTGTAACCTCAAGGTTGGGCCCACACATTCATGAATGCTATGATATCACTTTCCCAAAGTTCTCTTTCTCAGGAGGATCTCCTCAATACTTCATGGTTCCTGCAGCTCATTATTTTAGTCTTCATCTAGGAAGGCGGGCTTTCCCCTACCTGCACTGCTGTATACTTCTCTAAAATATCCACATCTGATGCCAAGTGACAGGAAGATAAAGGAAAAATAAAAAGTTGTTTTATCCCCTTGTAACCAAAAGACCACTGAATTTAGAGAAAGGTTCCCCTTCCCCAGAGTTTTGGCTCCTGTGGGTTCCTGCAACCCATCTCTGCCACTCACACAGGATTGCTTAGGGACCGAGGTGTAGAAGAATAGAGAAAAGAAAGAGAAAAATAAATAGGAAATTCTTACACTCTTTCTCTGTGTTGTGAGTGTTCTTTTCGGCTGTTTGAGCCAGAAATGAGAGCCTCACGTAGAGTTCCTTCAGTCTGCACTCCAGGGCTCACTTCCACATTGGTTGAGAAATAATGGACGAATAAAAAAAGGGTAAATTTATGCTGGCTCAATGATACCTTATCTCTATTGTCCTTCCTCAAGACATCAGCAACTACTTAGTTTCAGAATCCTCAGATAGATACTTCATGAACTGTGTCTACATTTAATACCTGTATTCAGTCAAAGTCACAGGATGGAGTGAATTTACTCCATCTTCTCTTGAATCAGAACTTTCTAGAATTACCTTAAATGTGAGGACATTCCTTGGTCAATCATAACAGAATAAATTGGATTTTTCTTACTTAGAATCTTAGCTGAAGGGGAAAGTGGTGATCAAACTATACTGTGGGAATATGCCACTTTTGATGTCATCAATGGAGATGACAAGAAGCCTAAGATTGTAAGATGACTGTGTAAGAGAGGTATCATCTGCATGATGTCAGACATGGAGCTAGGTATGGTTTTTGCAAATTTTAACCAACCCGTTGCCTATCAAAAAAGCTGAATGAAGGAGTTCTGGGTTGAGGCTACCTGTAGGTGAAGAAATAAGAATAAGGAGACTAAAACAGTAATACATATTTCATAAATCTGCCATATTATCTCTTTTCCCACCTACTTATTGTTATTTAAGAATTAATGAAATTTTCTAGAAGTGCTATCTCAACTTATCTACAAATATTTTTGAGGGACTTATACAGATAGTGTCAACACTGTTACAGGAAGGGGAATAAACTAGTGAAAAAAATAGGTTTCTGAATTCATGGAGTTTATATTAGCAGGATATCCCAGTTTCTTAATTTCCAGATCTTGTCCAAGCATGAGAGCCAGAAGTGATAGAGTGATGGCCCTTAGGGGATAAGTGTAAGGAAGCAGTCAAGAGGGTAAGAAAACACCAAGGACAATGTAAACCTCAGGTGGGCAGAGAGGCCACACCTGAAGTCAGACTTTGCTTTCTGGGCTAAACCATGGGAGTGCTGAATTCTAATATTCAAATGCAAGCAATACTCTTACCTTCCTAGAAAATATATGTTCACCACTCATTGCAATAACTATTTCCCAATCTGCCTTAAATTTGCTTTCCTTACTTAGCTGTGGGAAAGGGGGTAAGTACCAGAAAAAGGAAGCTCACCAAAACATGGCCACACCACTAGGACAGAGTGCCTTTGCAATCCAGAGGGTGAAAAAGTGTATTATTTTAAAACAATGTAAGTTCTGAAATCACCGTTTTTATGGTACAGCAAGTGTATTGAGGAGGGCACTTTAACCAAACCTAAGCTGATCCTTGAAAAGATAGTTGAAGAAAGATGGGAAGAGCACTCATTTCAGAAAGAACTAACCACATTTAAAAAGAAAGGAAGAAAAACTAGAAAAACAAGGCCAGAGGCACTGTTGTACTTTTGTATAATGACATACGCTTTGGTGGAGAGGAATCTAGGTTTAAATTCCAGCCTCGTCATTTATTGTGGTGTGAACATGGGCAAAAGAGTTCTCTCTTTCAAGCCTCAGCTCTGCATTAATAAGATGGGAAAAGTGTCTACTTCAAGGCGTGGGAGGCTGCAGTGAATTGATGAATATGAAGCTTCACAGTGATGAGCATCAAGCACAAGCCGATTTTCCCTTTGTCTCCTCTTCCTCTTTCTTCTTCATACTGTGAGAGTAACAGTAATGATTATTACTAGTAAAATGCCCTGTGTGGGATGGGAAGATATGAGAGAGAAGGATTGAAAGCAGGGCTGGCTCCTGGATGGTCTTGTGAGCTTTTCTAAGGAACATAGAATTCATTCTGTAGTTTATGGGGGGAAATAGAAAGGCCATAAGCAGAGAGTGAACATGGTCCAGTCTGCAAATTTCCCACAATGGATTTCAATTTAAGGGGGCAGAGAGTGAAGTGTGAGAGGAGGGGGAAAGGCAGATGTGAGTGAAGTAGTTCAAATAATAATGACAGCCTTCAATGGGGACCCCGTGAGGGGAAGGCTAGGGAAAGGGGTGAGAGAAGGAAGATGCCTAGGTTTCTGTTTCACCTGAGTGGGTGAGTGATGGTATCATTAGGTAAGAAACAGAACATGAAGGAGAAGCACTTTGTGGATAAGAGGGCGTATAAGAGGGTGTGAGCTTGAAAAAAACATGAGTTTAAAGTCAGCACAAACATAAACTCCAAGTGTTTACTGTCTAACTAATCTGGAGCTCAGGAAAAAAATAAGAATAAGAGCTCATATCCAGGAGACACCAGATAGCAGAAAATTTCACTCAGAGGGTGAGGGAGATCCACTGAATGAAAAGAACTGTAGACCAAGAATTGAGCCCTTAGAGCACTAGTATTTAAAGGACAGAAGCAAAGTGTGTATTCTGGAAGAAGACAAATGAGAAAAAAATCAGAAAAGAGAGATGCTCCACATAGTCCATCAGGACATAAGAAAAATATTTTATTATTATTTGTACATTTTTATCTAAAAACAATTAAGAAATGAACTTTGAACTTTCACTGGTGTTTGGTCTATTACTTGATAAAAGTGCATATTTATAATTTATGATTGGATGTATATTTGGATTCCATCTCATTTTTCATTATTTTACAGCATTAATAATTATGAATAAAACAGCTGCTATGAGCAAGATACGGTTCTAGATGAGAGATTAAAGAGATTAAATCCTGCCCTAAGTGGATTTATAAACTAATTGGGTAGACAAGATATCACACAATGACCTGCCAAATTCAATACAAACAAAATAGACCTTTAAGGAAGAGTTCAAGACCATAGCAGAGAAATGCCACCAGTTAATATTTGGCCTCTGAACATGACATGCGATTCCATACTTTGCAGTTCCAAGGTTGGAGGTGTCATTCCAAATGGAGATAGATAGAGAAAAAGATAGGCAGTTCATTTGATTTAAAGGACAGGCAGAATTTAGACAGGCAGAGAAGAGAGAATTGCAAGGGCAGTGGAACTCAGAGATCAAAAGCACAAGTGCAGAAAAGTGCTAGGAGTCTGGGGAACAGCAAGTAAACACTGAGGGTGAACTGAAGTTTTTCATGTAGAGGGAAAATGGGAGAAGAGCCTTTAAATTGAAATAGCATCCCAAACATGAAGAGTCTTAAACTTTTGGGTAAGCACTATAAAATATTTTTTATTAGGTAAACTACATGATAAATGGGATTCAATAAGAAAGTTTAGAAATATAGCTTCAATGCAATACCTATGAATGGAGAAACCTGTAAAATAAAATACTTATTCACTGAATTCTTCATTATGCATGATTCTGGCCAAACACTTCTGTACATCATTTAACTCTCAATTTACTCAGAATTTGTAGCAGATTTGAAAGCTGATTTAAGCACTGAGGCCAAAACCCATCATCATAAAGACTATTCCATGGTGACAGATGTATGATAGAAAGATCCAAAGGATGTGAAGGTATTGGTATGGTGGATGAGAGGAAAATTAGAAATGGATTTGAGAGACGTGACTGATACACAGTCCCTGAACAGTGCCCAGATCTTCCAATTGTACCTAATACATGGTATATTGACAATATATAATTATTAAATGAATAAACCAATAAGATGTTTTGGAGGGTGATGGAACACTAGAAAATGATGAATCCATTAACTGCGTCAGCAATACAGCCTAGGAAAAAAATTACTCTTGAAATTAAAAATTGATGAGTTGCATTGGGCATGTGTGTGAAGGTGACATGCCCAGGTTAAATAAGTCATATCTGATCTGTGTGAAGATGCGTACAAAACAACTGATTCTTTTCTAAGGTAAAATTTTAACAACATTGACATATTAACCAAAGAACTATTTCAGTGGGTATTTAATGACGTTTTCTAGATACATTATTACATTTACTTTTTGTTTTTAATCTATTGGGAAAATGACAGGATTTTACAGTGGTGCACCTTCAAAAGAATGATATTATAATTGGTGGAAAAGAAGTATGAAGCCAAATAGTATTTTTTTCTCTTTTGAAATGTTACTTCATTTCTCTTTTTTGATGCAAACGGAGAAGAAAGAGCAAAAATTGTATATGCATCACTATATGACATCAGGTCTCCTTTCATTGCAGGAAAATTTAAGAGCATGTATTTATAGTCTGAAATAAAGCAAGAAATGAGACTGTGTAAAATAGTCAGGTGCCTGAAAGGAGACTGATGCACCAGGCTTTATATTAGAACCCAAGCCACATTTTGAGGAAAAACATTATAATACAAATGTTATACCCAAATCACAAGGTTATTAAAACTCCCTTGAATTCCAAGAGATTAAATATTTTTGCAAGGTTTTAAAATATATACTAGTGGTAATCTTTTGACATATGTTGAGATCAGAAAACTACAACTTTTATCACACAACTAAGGGAAATACACAAGGTAAACAGCAGTGCTACCATTTAATTTTGAAAATTATCAATTTACAAAGAAGTCTTGATGCTTTATTTTTCTAAGATTTTTTATAGAAACTGAACTATTTGCCTTCCTACCTTTGTACAGTTTTACTTTAGATTCACTTATTGTTTTAGTCAGCTTTTTTTTTGCTGCTGAGACCAAAAGTCCTGACAGGAAAAATTTTAAGAAGAAAAGATTTATTTGGGGGCTCATGGTTTCAGAGTTCTCAGTCCATAGACAGCTGGTTTCATTCCTTGGGACTTGAGGTGAAGCAGAACATCATGGCAGAAGAACGTGGTAAAGGGAAGCAGCTCAGGATATAATCAAAAAGCAGAGAGAGACTCCACTCACCAGTTACAAAATATATACCCCAAAGGTACACTCCCAATGACCCACATCCTCCAGCCATATCCTACCTGCCTTCAGTTATCACTCAGTTAATTTATTGGTGGGAAAATTCGCTGACTGGATTAAGTCTACTATAATCCAATTATGTCACCTCTAAACCTTCTTGCATTGTCTCACATGAGCTTTTGGGGGGACACCTAATATCTAAACCATAACACTTATATACCAGATTCTATAATTTTGATCTGAGGTACTTCTTTATAAAGCCTGCCTCTGGTCCTTGTCTCAGATGTAGGAAATTAGGAATTTGCAGTCATTATTACATGTCCAAAATGATTCTAAAGCACGCTAAAGTTTGTCAGTAAAGTAGAAAATTCTGTGTGCCTAGAAATAAAATCAATTGGTTTTCTTCTATCACATGCCGCCTCTACCTTTCCTACCTTTGTTATTATTCAAAAAAGATGAGAAAATAACTACCCTGGTGGGTATTCACTACTCAGTGCTGATTTTCATGTCATAGGTAGAAAAAGATTGTAAATTATAACTTAATATAAAACATATTGTGAAATGTTTAAATACATAAACTACAATAATTTTCTTAAATAATATTATCAATAATTTTCCATTTCCCTTGGATACTAAGAAAATAAAGCTAAGTTGCTACATTGAAGGGTACTCATGGGGGAAGATCCACTTGGCCTCTAAGAGTCCCTATGAAGGTGTAACAACCCATGTACCATCGCAGGTTGTTCACATAGCACTTGCTGCCTTGCACTGTTTGCACTGTTTGCTGTTAAAAGAGCTGTGTCTCTACAAAAAGCAAAGAGAATTTCCTAGTATAATACCACTTGAATTAATGTGTGCTTGAGCAGTGAACAACTGCTTTCTGTCTAAACATAGTCTTCCTACCTCTGTCCCAGTCTCAGGGATGAGATAAAATTGCATCTGATTTTTTTTTTGAATAGGGTTTCCTGTCATTTTAATGACTTAATGAAGAAACCAATAACATATTGAGTTTTCTGTGGTTTATTTGAAATACATACTTCACTATACATTACAGAAACCCTCAGCTATATTTCTCAGCCAATCAAGAATTTCATCACTGCTATGCTTTACATCTCATTATGTGACATATTTCATTTATTTTTTAATTTTATTTGTTTGTTTGTTTGTTTGTTTATGGTACTGAGGATTTAACCCAGAGGCACTTAACCACTGAGGCACATCCCCAGCCCTTTTTAGTTGTTATTAAGACAGGGTCTTGCTAAGTTGCTTAAGACTTCATTTAGTTGCTGAGGCTGGCCTCAAACTTTCAATCCTCCCCCTTCACGTTGGCCTTTCAAACTGCTGGGATTACAGGCATATATCACCACACCCATGATCTTTAAAGAATCATATCAATGTTCATTTTTTAGAATTTTAAGATCTTATAACTGGTAATTAAGTCATGTTTCAAATGATAGTGTTTAAATAACATTTCAAGTAATAGAAATTATTAAATACTAGTATGATTTATAAAATAATGCTCACTTCATACACTAAGTGTTCAGAATTAGAAGAAAATCATTGATGATTTAAATGATGGAAAGGGAAAATAGAAATAACTCATCCATTTGGAAAGCTATTATTTAAGATCCTAAACACCATGGCCTCTGAAAATAATAATTTTGATCGATTCAAGCTACTCATCGGGGTCCTGACCTTGACAGAGTTCTTGTATACTTCATCTTTCATGCAAACCATTCCTCATCCATATTTTCCAGAGATTTCTGCCCTAATATATCAGGTAGAATGCAAACGTCATGAAAAGTCTTACAAAAAAAAAATGCAGAGGAGCAGGATTCTCTATGCACTGGAAAAATTTCTAGAGACTTGGGAAACTACTTTTGTCTGAATATGAAATGATTTCTAGAATATTTGCAAGAATGGACCAAACAACTAATAATAAAGAATAGTTCTATTTTTTTATCTATACACATACAAACTCCAAAAAAATTTCAAATTTGTTTTTACATGGTACTTCTGACGGTATCTCTATAACAAGTGCTAGAAGATGACTATTCATTTTAAAATTAAGAGCCAACTTACACTGACTTATGAGTAATCTCTGATCAATTCTTCTTGCCAGTCATTACAAATTATAATAAAAAATTTCAGTAGGATGAAAAAATTTCTTAGATGATATTATATATATTTGTTAGAGAAATCACTGATATGTGAGCAATTCTCCATCATTTTATGAGGCATATTCAGGAATTGGAATTTTAGTTCTCATCATAGGCTATTTGCTGTTTTGTAATGGATAGTGGCTAATTAAACTTGCGATGACCTTGTTGTTCCAGTTGCAATACTATAGTGTCTTGAGTCATAGTACTGAGTTGTCAGTGATGGATGGAGGTGCTTCTCAATAATTAGGTGGTAAACAATGTTAACTGAGCAGTAATTCACACCAGCATTGCTAAGGTATTTTATAGTAACACAGCAAATGACTCATCACTGCCACCTTTGTAAAATGATGCTAGCCCCTTGGGATAAATTGTATCCTTCTTCAGTACAAAAGATATTAGAAGATTATCATTTTTCAAATTAGTAAAGGATATATTCCTGTATCAAATTTGTCCTATACATGAAAAGGCTGCCTATTATAAGCTGTTCTGGTTTGCAGTGGTATATTCTTCAAAGTGGCAAGAGAGGTGGCAAATATTTTTATTATATTGGTTCAATTGCCATAGCTGGCATGAGGTACACACAGAAAAGAGAATGCCATTGGTCTAGATGGACAATTGAGAAAACATAAAAGTAAATTTGCTGATTAAAGAGTATTTTCTTTTTTATCTTATTCTATTATTTCCCTTCAATAATTATACATACTCAGATTCATTGGGTGAATATAATTTCTTAATATTCTCTCAATGTTTTGGTACATAGACTTTTCCTCTGTTTTGTAAATTAAAACAGTGTAGTCTAGGATGGTTAAATGACCAACTGGGACAATTTTAAGTAATAGGTGCTGAAAAAGTAATCTAGATCTTTATGAGTCAAGTTCAAAGGTGATGTTTAGGGGAGAATATGGTAAATTTAAAATTGTAACTTTGGGCTGGGGATGTGGCTCAAGCGGTAGCGCGCTCGCCTGGCATGCGTGCGGCCCAGGTTCGATCCTCAACACCACATACAAACAAAGATGTTGTGTCCGCCGAAAAACTAAAAAAAATGAATAAATATTAAAAATTCTCTCTCTCTGTCTCCTTCTCTATCTCTCTCACTCTCTCTTTAAAAAAAATTTAAAAATAAAATTGTAACTTTGATAGAACAAAATTATGCCTGTATTCTTAAACTGATCCTCAAATCTGATTTTCATAAAGTACCGAAGTAAAGAACTCCTGTAACACAGAGATCATCAAACTATAAACTAGATGGAAGACTCTGGAAAGGCCACTTATCCCTTAATTCCCACATGAAGGAATTGAAAGGCTATAACTTTATGCTTTTCTGAAGACACCTAAATAGTCATGGCAGAACATGGAGCCTTATAGAGGGGAATGGAACCTAATACTCAGTGACCAGTACACGAGTGATGAGGTTGGTGTACAGACCAGAGGGACATGTGGCCACTGAGAGGAATGCAGACTATGGGTCAACAGCAAACAGCAGGTAGACCACTAGGTTAAATTATTAAGTGGAGTTCAGGTTGTCTGACTTCCTGTGCACAGTTATCACATTAACTTTTGCTACTTCAAAGGATTTCTATCAGCTACTTTACCACTCCCTAAATAATGAAAGAATGATGTGCTATTTTCTTTCTCACTATAGAAATATGTCTTGAGCAAAAAAAAAAAAGATGTTTCCAAAGTAAACTTGGAAGGAACTAAAGATATATCTTTGTCAAAGGAAAAAGACATTTAGTATTTCTTCAAGTTATCTATTTTAATTCTATTGTCATACTTAATTTCAATTTTTAATTAATTTATTTTAATTGACAAAATTATATAAATATACACGCATATATTTATATCTCTCTATATATCTATATATCTACAGATTTCCTCATACATCTATCTATTCCTATATATAAATATATAAAGAGATATCTATAGATGTATCGATATATTAAAAACTCAAAATTATTTCTCCACGTTAACTGACTTCATCAGATTCCATCATTTCTCACCAAGCCTGGCAGAGTGGCTGGCTAATAGTAAATATTCAACAAATGCTGGTTATCTAAAATTGATGCCAAATGGATAAGAAAATGTCTGTTTCAATATGCAGATCTCAGGACCCAAAAGCTGGAACCTCATGGAGACCAACTCACTGTTTCAATGAAGCAACCAAGTATCAGGGACTCAGCTTCCCAGGGCATCTTGTTCCATGTGGATATGGACTGAAGTTGGGGTCACAGTGGCCACACAAGAAAGAATCAGCAGATCAGAAAAGCCCAGAATTACATGTGGGTTCACTGCTTTTTTTATATCATCTTAAACTGGAAATTAAAGAGAGAAGAAAATTTCAGTTCTCAGGGGTCTATCTTTTTACCATAAACAAAATATTTTTTAACAATCTTGATAATCTGTAATCTTGCTTCTAGGCATGGTGTGGGGTGGTATGCCTTACTGTGTCATTCAACATGCTCAGAATTTCAGTATAATATCCCTGGCTATTGCCTACTGCAGTGGATTATTTCATTTCTTCATCACAGGTTCCTTTATTCCTGAAAGATACTTGTAAATCCCAGGTACACCTTAGGTAACACAACAACCCTAGCAAATCAGAATTGGAGTCCCTTTTTTTAGTTCCTCTGCTCTAGAAATCCCTAAGACATGTTCAATCACTTCAAAATACAAACCAAAATCATCCTGAATTTAAAACATGTAGTTTTTAGCTAATTTTAAATTGTTTTGAATTTTTCCTCTGAATGCCTAAAAAAGTAACTTGAAAAAATATGGATCTTATAAACATGTTAAATTGCCTCAGTAAAGATCTGAGAGGTTTTGGAAATGATGTGATTTCTATTAGCTAAGTACTTTCTAACTTGCTTCTTGGGTTCAAAGACCAATGCCCCAATAATTTCAACAGCATCTTATTTTAATATACTTACCCTTTATTTCCTAAAGGACTTGACACATGAAAAATCTCTTAGAGTTTCTCTTTGCATCTCAATTAATGATAAGTCTAGTAAATGAACTTACTCATATGAATGAATAAAGCAACATTTATACCCTAAAATTATGAATCTGAAAACAAAGGGAGAGATAATTCTTCTTTATGACCCCAGAGACAACTGATCCCAAATGAACAGCTGAGCTCAAGCAACAAGACACACAGCCTTGACATTTGTATCCATGCTGAAAGAGCATGTCTCTCTATATAGTCAATTTTAAATTTCAATTTTTATTGTTTATATCAAGTTTTCCCCAAAAGAATTTAATGATTTTTTTCATAAATAAATATTCATTTTAAAATCTCTTGAAGGAAGGTCCCAGGGTATCACTTGCTTTTGACTGCAGACATCTTTAATCAGGAACATGACTTTGGCACTGTTTGCTGCTAATTTGATAATAAATAACAAAGACTTAAAAAGTCAGAAAGGAAAAATTTTAAACACATGTAAAATAAAATGTAGCTTAAATCTAACTAACTTCCTTGGAAGCTTTATGAGAATTCTAACTGGGAGACATTACAAGGCTATTCATTCCCTGGATGAAATAACAAGCTACCAAAGGATGACTGGCTCCAAACACATTGTATGCATGATTCAACAAACCTTTAACCCTTAACTCTGTAAACGCAATTCTCTTTTTTTTTTCTAGATTTTTTTTTAGTTGTAGATAGGCCCATTACCTTTATTTTATTTATTTATTTTTATGTGGTACTGAGGATTGAACCCACTTCCTCACACATGCAAGACGAGTGCTCCACCATTGAACCACAACCCCAGCCCTGTAAACCCTATTCTTTACGTTTCTTTTTCACTATGCAACCATGGTCATACTGCCTTGATGACTGATAGAGTGTAAAATTCCTTTCCAAAGTAGCATAGAATAATTTCTTTAGCATCCTCCAATTAAATTGAAATAAAGCTGAATTTTTTAAAAAATGGTTTTGGTCAAGTATAACTTCCACACAGAGAAAGACAAAAGTTCTCTTCAGTAAATTACCACAAAATGAACACACCCAGATGACTACTACTGAGGTCAAGAAACAGATTGCCAGCACCCTTAAATTCTTCTGTGGTTCCTTCATACTCCTCTATCAACATCTATTTCATCTTTTATCTCCAACATCAATTACTGCCCTGACCTATAACATCATAGATTACTTTTCCACAAATTAACTTAATGTAAATGGAATTATCTGCATACAACTTCTTCACATCTGGCTTCATATGCTCAGTTTATGTTTATAAGATTGAGCAAAATTGTTGCATACAACTTCAGTTTCTCTTTCCCCTTTTTATTATTGTATAGTCTTTCATAAACATGTTGCCGTTTATCTAATCTACTCTATGTGTTTCATTTCATTTCTAAATGATTCCTGAGTCACAGACTCTGTGGCTACTTCATTAGATTCACTAACTTTCCAAAATGATTGTACCAACCTTCATATTATATGGAGAGTTGACCCCACATCTTTACCAGCACTAGACTATCAGTTACTTGAGGTGCTCCAGTGGGTGTGTGGGGGGTGGGGTACAAGCATCTTTAGTAGGTTTACAGTCCACTGAGATACGCTCTTTTGTGAGATTCCTGTTCCAATTTTCAGTCCTGTTCTACTGAGTTGTCTCTCTTTCCCCTATTAAGCTGCAAGTATATTTTTGTATATTTTGAAAATAAACTCTTTAACATTTTTATGTGTGACACATTTTATGCATATTTTCATAATAAATAAGAATTTATATTTTTATAAATATCTGTAAAAGTTCATAAATATTTTGTGAATATTTTGCTTTGTCAGTATCCCTTTCATGGAACTGACTTTTGTGTATGGTGTAAGGCAGAACCCAAGTTTTATTTTCCTTTTCTACATGTATATTCAATTGGCCCAACTCCATTTCTTAACGAGCCTTCTTTCCTCTGTTGCTTTGTGGAGAAATTTTTCTATAAATTAAATTTCCACACCTTCATGAAAACTGAAGCAATTCTCTTCCAAAGGCTATCACTGGGATGGAAAGTCATCTTTCATCAGTGACCAGGTGATTGTATGTATCTGGAAACCAGTACCAGGAAAGAGTCTGAAGTCACATATGGACTCAGTGAGAAAGGACCATGATTGATAAGCAATGCCTCCATTTGTTCAGGAAAAATTGATGAAGACAACAACATCTATTTCATACCCTTGGCTTAACAATAATGATGGAGAAATACAATTATATAAAGGAAAGGGGATAAACTACATTTCATAAGTCATCCTAAATTTTATCCTTCTTAGTTTCCAACTTCCTCATTGTGCTGTATGCCATATTTGAAAATAAGGAATCATTCTCAGAGACCTCAAGACTACCTGACTTCCAGCATGAGGTCCCAAAAGAAGAAATTTCTTCTCTCCTCCTCTAATATCTACCTCATCTTCTGAGGGAAGCAGGTTCTATATAAGATACCCTGCCTCCTGGACTTGGTGTAGGATGGAATTTAGTGACTCACTTCTAATGGTCAGAATATGGAAGAAGTCATGTGAAATATCTTCTTCTCTTGGGTTATAAAGATATCTGACTCTGTCTTCTCTCTAGGGGAAGCCAGTTACCTCCCAAGAGGTAGTCATATGGGGAAACCTTTATGAGTGAGCCTGGACAAGTTGTTTTAAGGCCTACCAGCAGTCAACAGTCAAGACAGTGAAAGCAAATCCTAGTCCAGTGGAGCCTTGAAATGACAACAGCCCTTATCAATAACTGCATAATAGATGTCATGGTTTGGACAAGAGGTGTTCCCCCAAAGTTCCTGTTCATGCAGGAATATTTAAAGGAAAAATGATTAGAGCATGAGAGCCATAACCTAATCAGTTCTTTCTAGTTTGAATAAATTGACTGGGTGGTAACTGTAGGCAGGTGGATTATGGCTAGAGGAGGTGGGTAACTGG
This sequence comes from Marmota monax, assembly GCF_021218885.2. Lineage (NCBI taxonomy): Eukaryota > Metazoa > Chordata > Mammalia > Rodentia > Sciuridae > Marmota > Marmota monax. The sequence continues at coordinate 728,963 of NW_026691982.1, read as the reverse complement.
GGGTATGTCTTGAAAGGGTACATCTTTTCTGTGGCCCCTTTCCCCTCTCTCTGTTTTCTGACCCCACCATGAGGGGAGCAGTTTTCCACTGTGGACCCTTTCCCCATGATGTGATGCCTCACCTTAGGTCCAGAGCAATGGAGTCAGATGTCTATGGATTGAGACCTCTGAAACCATAAGCCCCAAATGAACTTTTCCTCCTCTAAGTTGCTCTTGTTTAGAATTTTGACCACAACAATGAAAAAGTTAGCTAAAACAGAAGCCTTTTGAGAATCCTAAGTCAAACCACTTAGTGGAGCTACTATGCTTGAATATCACTGAAACAGCAGGATAGTAACTGTTTATAGTTTTACCACTACTAATTTTGGGGTCATTTGTTATACAGAATTAGAGAACTGATACATCTTAATTCTGATTTATGCTTTCAGCACTCATCTGTAAAATCTACCATCTTCAGAATTCTGGAATATAACATAGTCTCAGCAACATGGAGAAGACATACACCCCTCGACTATGTGTAGGGGTCTGTTATTTTATGTATCTATGGCTTATAGTTTTTATGTTTCTTTAATGCCTCCTGCTTTTAGACACTCTTTTCTACCACCTAGAATACTCTCAATCAACATTATTTCCCATCTTCCACATATTGCTCATTTTTCAAATTCTCATTCAGGTGATGCCTTCTACACAAAGACTTTTTTTTCTATCAAATCAATATGACCGATTGTCTTTAAAACTGTACAAGACACATTCCACACAAGACATTCTAGCAGTTAGTTTCCTGGGTTGTTTTGTCAACATCACCCATTTTAATCTTATCTTCATCATGAAGCAATTAGATCTTAAACATTTTTGAAATTAGTTATTTTATAATATTTAGAATCATCTAGTATCTTATTGGATATACATATTGGGCATCTAATAAATCTTTATTGATGATCTTTTTATTCTCATGACATCAAATTATCTTCAGGTTTTCTTCCTGGTAAAGTTTGGAAAAAATTCCAGGTTGCTTTATGACCCTCTTGTTCTATCTATGAAATGGAATTAATTTATGAATATCACAGAATCTTAGAATGTTTAGTTAATCAAGGAAACAATCTAAAATGAACATATATTTAAAATATATATGCGTGTATATGTCTACACACACACGGTAATATAAGCACAAAACCCAATATAATCAGCAAAACTCCAGTACTACTCTATATTATAAAATTGTGTGCATGAGTGTCTGTGTACCATGCTATTTGGGTGTGATGATGATAGTGGTGGGGTGGAGGGAGAAGAATAAGACAGTCTTTGCTAGATATGATGTTCCAATTAGAAAGCAAAGTAAAGATAGTTACTTAGATATAATTTACCAATAGGATAGCTACAGTGGACTCTTTAGTTTAATGATTTATAAAATGCTATTTTTCTTTCTAATTTCCCATGGGTTATATGGGTATTTTAGTCAAGGCTGAAGCAAGTAATGGACATTGCAATAAGGTATGGATTTTTCCTTGCTTTATGATTTTGTATTACACTTATAAGGGCCAATTTTAGCCCATTTATGCATATGCATAAGTCTCTCCTTTATGAAGAATATTCAGTTTTAAAGCAGTTCAATATGAATTTCCAATTAGAATATTTCTTAATTATTAGAAATATATTATGTTCCAAAGGACTACTGGCCAATCTTACTGGTCACACATTTAAAGATGCAGATTATAAGTATCATTTGGGGAATGAATTAAGGGAAAAAATGTAACAAGACATGTTCTGCAGGGTTCAGTTCCCAGTTCAGTGCTATTTAACATTTTCCCAACCATCAGGATGATGGAATATCAAGGACGCTTGTTAAGTCTGCTGATGACATCAGATGAAAGAAATAGCTGAAATCTTGGAGAATAGAATTAGAATTTAAAATGACCATGGTAAGTGTGAACAGTGTCCCAAAATGTATAGAGATTGCCTGCATATGCATTCCAGGTGCACATACAATAGAGCATATGGAATGTGTAGATGAGAGAACAAGGATGATGAAAATATCAACCAATGGGGCTGGGATATAGCTCGGTTGGTAGAGTGCTTACCTCACATACATAAGGTTGTGGGTTCAATCCCCAGCACTAGAGAGAGAGAGAGAGAGAAAAGAATATATCAACCAACAAGCAGCTTCCTCTTTTAATGTCACAGGAAATAAATCCAATGGAATATTATTTCAATTTCAAAGTGATTTGCCTTTTTAAAAAATATGGGGTGGTGGATAAAAACTGCAATAGTAGCCACAAGTTCTGAGTCTGTTTTGTGCTGCTATAACAAAATACCACAAATAGGTAATTCATAATGAACCAAAATTTATTGGCTCATGGTTCTGGAGGCTGGGAGGTACAAGATATAGGGGCTGGCATCTGGAGAGGAAGTTCTTATACAGACAGAAAGCAAAGAGGGCAAAAGAAAGGAAGAGGGGGCAAACTCCTTTTTATAGGAACCAGCTGCTACTTCAATGATGGCATTAATCCATTCTTAATGGAAGTGCCCCCAAGAACCAAGCATTTGGCCCCACCTTCCAATATTGCTGCATTGGAGATCAAGTTTCTAACACATGAACTTTGGGGGACATATTGAAACATCACAAACAACTGAAAGTTCTTAGTGACAAATATGAACTATTTACTTATGAATCTGAACCTTATTCACAAGTCAGCATAGCCACTTAGCACAAAGGTATCTTTTCCTTTCCTACTGTCATCTTGAAAGGCAAATTATCTCCCACAGATGATGACAACTTAAGAGAAAATGATGGCAAAGTTAGAGCATTTACACAAATGTAAAACTTATCTATATATGTACATGTCTACATATGCATATCTTTGTGTTGACCTCACAAAATGCTTCTCTATAAATTTTTGTTTAAGACTTCTTAGTCTTGTCAACTAAATTGCATAATTTGGGGTTGCAAGAATTGGATATTGTAGGTATGCAAAATAGGTCAATTAGAAAATCATATTTGGGGGGTTCTTATTGGTTGATTGAAGATTGAAACAGTGGAATTTTCTGTTTAAATTGAATCACTCTTTGAAATAGCACCTCCACTGCCACCACCTGACAAGTCTCCCAGCAAATGGTAATAGACAGTGACCCTTTGTATATCCATGTGTTCCTTCATCCTTGTCGTTTGGGGACAACAGATTTGCTATTTTGTGCTCATCTGCACTATGGAAGCCTCTTTGATTATGACAGCAGTTCTCAATTCTAATGATCCCTTGGAGTCATCAAGAGTGGTACATGAAGTCAACATTATTTTAATAATAATACTAAGATGGAATTTGCAGTTTTCACGTTGATTCTCTCATTCGCACACGGGGAATTTTTCCAGACTTGTGCTTGTGAAAGATTGAGCACAGAAGCAGACGAGAGCAGAACTGAGCCACCTTCCATTGAACCAGACATCAAGGGGATACACAAAACATTAAAACATCACCACTGGTCCTTTTTGTCTTCTAAAACATAATTTTTAAAGGTATTTTTGTTAATACATCATAAGTTCATTTCTTTTATTTTCGAATCAATGAATATATTCATATTTTTTCAGTTTTAATATCGAATAGACGAAATGTCATAGACACAACCCACATCAACAAAAACTCTTCAGCATCCTCTTTAAGACTGAAAAAAAGGACTTGAGAACAAAATGTGTGAGAACCATTGAATCACCCTGATGGCCTCCAGTTCATTAGGAAGTTCTAATTCCAAGAAACCATTTAAGGTTGTCTTCTTGGTTGCCAGGAAGAGAGGAGAGTTGATATAGATCAATAGATCTCAACCTTGGCTGCACATTGGAGTCACCTAGAGAGCTTTAAAATGATCATTAAGGCCTGGATGCTTTTTGGAATTTTATTTATTTATTTTGGATTGGGTTTCTATTTAGGCATTTGGATTTTTAAAACCTTCCTGTGGGACTGAATTATGTAGACAGGGTTGAGTGCACATTGGATAGACTTTCTTGCCTCTGTGCAAACCAGAGGGAGGTTTTGGACTCCTACCACACTGTTTGGTTATTCCACTCCAAATGGAGCCTACCCAAGGGGAGCCTTGGCCATGGTCTATGTCGTCACCCAAAAGCAATGCCCAGGAAGTCCTAATGTAGCATGTGTTCTTTTAATTTTTAAAAAATTGTTTGTGATTTCAAGTAGTTTCTGATTATTCATTTTGTCTTCATGATTTGTAGTGCAGAACTTAAATTATAATAATCATTATACTCGTTTAATGAGTCGATTGCAATGCTAAAGTTAAATATTTAGTTCCCATCTTTCAACACAAAAGCATAGGAATAATTTGATATCTTGTAAAAATGTAAATGACTCATAATGTTTCCTTTATTATATCAAATCTTAGAAATCAGACTGAAATTAGATTCCTGAAACGACACATTATTTTAACTATAAATCAAATAAACTGGGTTAGCTTCAGCTTATATTTCATCTGATATTTGGTGATTAAAGAGTTCAGATATACTCATTCCCTCTTGCAGTGGCCAATTCCATAAAGTCTTGGGATGACAACTTCAAATTTTATGTGCAGATTAGAGAATTTAGGACTATATATGACCCCTCCCAAGTTATTTTGCCTTCTGCCCTTTTGATATAAATGTCTCATTTAACATAGTCACTAAGTTACACTCAGAAGCAAGAACTTCTGTATGCTACTTCACAGTGGGGTGGCTATACATAATGATAATGTTAGTAATTGTTCCTTAATCTTTTCCATACATTGACAATATTTAGATATAGTACATATGTTGTCATTAATTTATATAATTTCATAATCTTTAGAGAATAAACAAAGACAAAACAGGTCATATTTTTAAAAATCAGAAGAAAATTGAATTTTAAAAATGATCATATATTTTATCAAGTTAGTAAGTGATTTATTAAAATAACTCAAAATTGTTTTTGAAAAATTTCATGTTTTGAAGTTTATTATTTGGACCATTCACATAAATCTGTGTAGGTACAGCTTAAATGTCAATAATGCATGCACATAATGGTATAGTATTTCCTGAGAAGGTGAGGGATCTCTTGTGAGATACTATGTGCAGATCAAAAGATATTATTCCACAAGCTGTTTTCTATTTGCAATTATAAAGAAAAATGCATTAGATTGATTTAATCTTCCCATATTTATGCTCAGTTCCAAGTTTTCCTGCATTATGGATTGATTCCTGATGACTTTTGTCATCCCTCAAAACCCAGTTTACTGCAAAAGAGGCATCTTACTAAAAGATTAGTAATAAAATATTAAATCGCCTGTTAAAATATTTTTAAATGATTTTTCTACATGTGAGTTTGTTTATTATGGAAATAAAAGAAAACTTTCCTAATATGCAGCAAATTAACCCTTTTAAAGTATTAATGCATAATAGACTGAAGAGAAATATGTTTACCATGCACATACACTTATAAATATATATATTTTTTATTAGATAAAATCTATGCATAATTTACACTTTATATCAATTTCTAAGCAATTAGTGAAGGAAACAAAGATCCTATTTTGTGATTAAAACATATTATTTTAAAGTATGCCTTGATTTTTAGTATACAGTTTTCTTTCCTTTTTTCTTCTTGATTACTGTTTTCTTTTTTATTATGTTGTAAAATATTTTATATTCCTCAAGACAAAACAAACTTCTTCATTCTGTCTTGTGCTAATTTAACTTACTGTTCATGAACTGTAACCTGATTTTTCTTTCCTTTAGTAAATAAGTATGAAATACTAATTTCAACAAGTGAAGCCTGTAAAGTTGTATTGGGCCCAATAATATATTAGCCCTACAGAAAAACTTTCACAATGGCATTCTTTGGTGTTGATATGAAACCACTCATTAACATATAATTCTTTGGCAAAGTGAATAAATGGAATTACATAAAGAAAAATAGATAATAAATACTTTAAGAACAAATACATGGGTAACGTATTCATTAAATAAGCACTTAATTCCTTGCTGGTCTGGATTGTATTTTTATTGTGACTATTATTTACTCTTTCACATGAATTTCTTTTGTTTCTTTCGATATTCTCTATTGCAAATGGTTTAAACATTATAAAAAAAAACAACAAGCTATTTCTTCACTTTTTACTAGCTTTTATTTACAAATCCACTTTTGGGGTTTCCCCTAATTTTATGGTGGCTTATGTTTTGATATTGCCAACTGTGTTTTTCCCTTTTTATTTCTTAAGTAGGGAAGAATATGTTATGTTGCTCGTGGTTGCTTTCTCCTTACAGAATTCCCCTGACTCAGCCCTGACAGATCTTGATGTCCAAGAGGGAGTCTGCTCGCAGGATTAAAGGCAAGAACCTCAATTAGACACTCTCTGATTTCTTCAGATGTTTTTTCTAATCTTTTAATATGGGATTATAGGCAGCTAGAACCTATGTTGCTGTTATAAAAATAGCAAAGACTCTTTGTTCTAAATCATAAGCACTTGGAGTTTTAAAAACGTCTATTTTTCTTAATTTGAATTAATTCTGGTCTAGATGAGGATAATGAACTTTGGTCAGCTCTTTGCGATTCTGAGTACAAAATAGCTTGATGAGCACTGTGAAGCTCACACACTCTTCTCAGTATCTGCTGGAAAACTCCCTCAGAGACTGATTAGCTCACGCTTGTCACAAATAGGGGAGATAATTATGGGGCTTAACAGTCTATGTGGTGGATCTTTTGAGAGGCAATGGGTAGATCTAAGACTGTCTTTGGATCAACCCTAATTCTTATTATTGCACATATCTTGTGAGGCTTTTTTTTTTTTTTTTTGCACATCCCCAGAGACAAAACATTGTCTCTTCCCAGAGGATGACATCACATTTCTTTTCCAGAAGATAAAATTGTCCAAATTAGATTATCTTTAATTAGCCTAATCCTATGAGCCATTCCATAAAGTTTATTGCACCCGTGCCAGCACCATGTTACAAGATTCTTATTGAATGAACTAATCTTTTGCCATGGAAATGATGCTTAGAAACAATATTGCTGATTCCTTTATTACAATAAAGATTTCTTTCCTTGAAGCTTCAGGTTTCTATAGCTGTTTTATGGTTCTCAGTAATACCAGGTGATTTTTGTTTTAATGAGAACGTTGACTTATTCCAAATTTCACTCACTACTAACTTATTCTTCTGCAAAATGCCTTCATGGTAACAAAAGGCAAATAATTGAAGTTTCAGACTATTTCATTTTTATAAAAAGCGATTTGACATGGTGTTATTTCCTGTTATAACATAAGGACCATCCTCTTCAATACAGCTTAAGTTTCATCTTTGCTTTTTGGTGACAGAACAGCGTGAGATTATCTATTTAAACACCACAAGAAAGATCTCATATATTAAGTGTACATTCCAGAGAGAAAGATAAAATCAACTAGCATCAGTAGAAATTAAGTTCTGTTTATTCAATCCATTTTCCTGTCCTAGTTACCATTTGCTTAAAACTTTATTTAGGACCCTTCAACACCCTCCCTTCAAAGTGCTTATATTTTAAAAAATGAAATACAATCAGCTAAATTAGAGTGGTTGAAAAGATGATCACAATATTCTAATCACATGAAAATGTTTGTGATTTAAATTGTATGCTCTTTAAGGACTCTTAAAGTCCTCGCTCTTAATTTTAAGAATTTCAATTGGTTTGTGATCTGTGTTAAGTTCCTTAGTGCTAGGGTTTTCTGTTTGTAATTAGAGAGTTTTTGTCATAATGTAGATATGAGTTGTCCCCTGAAGTTCGTGTGTTAGACAATGCAAGAATGAATATTCAGAGGTTATAAGAGCTATAAACTAACCTGTGGATTAATCCACTGATATAGATTAGTTGGGTGATAATTTAGGCGGGTAGGGTGTGGCTGGAGAAGTAGGTCACTATGGGTGTGCCTTTGGAGTTTAAATTTTTCCTAGTGGATGGAGCTCTCTCTGCTTCCTGGATGTCCTGAACTGAGCAGCTTTCCTCCGCCACATCCTTCTTCCATGATGTTCTTCTTCCCCTCAGGCTCAATGCTATGAAGTTGGCCAAACATGGACTGAAACCTCTGAAACTGTGAGCCCCAAATGAGCATTTCCTCCTATAAGTTGTTCTTGTCAGGTCTTTTGGTTACTGTGATGAAAAAGCTGAGTAAAACTGTTCAGAAGATGATTTGAAAATCTTCTGAACTCTCATAAAAAGTGCTATTGTTCTCTGGGGACTCTTTTCTTCCCAGAACATGTTGCCCAACTATTGAGAGTTGAAGGATTTCTCTTGCTAAAGGGCTCATCAGCTTCCAGAGTGATTATAGCACCTTCTGTTGCATAATTGATGTTTTTGGGTTTTTTTTTTTTTTTGGTGGGGAGTACCAGGGATTGAACCCAGGGGCACTTAACCACTGAGCCACATCCTCAATACTTTTTATTTTATTTGGCAAATGATCTTGCTAAGTTGCTTAGGACCTTACTAAGTTACCAAGGCTGGCTTTGAACCTACAAACCATCCTCCCTCAGTTTCCCAAATTGCTGGAATTACAGGCCTGCGCCACGGCGCCCAGCTGTTGTATAACTTTTGACAGAGAAGTATGTAGCATCAGATTTAGTTACTTAGACCCATTTTTTTCAATAATAATATTTTTGATTGAAAAAATTATCTTCAAATTGAATGAATGAATATCTTTTTCCTAAATACAGACTCTTCCAAATGTATCAAAATATTTCTTTTCCCTTACCTCTAAAATATGAGAATGGTGATTGTTGGTATGCTTCAACCAGTTACAAGGTAAAGAGAGGAAAGAACATCTTGTTGTTCAGATAGTTGTATTAATTTCACAGGAGAATGAAAAGTAAGAAAGGTCATATACTTATTTTTCCCTTATGACTTCCCTATAAGAATGAATGAAGATATATATATATATATATATATATATATATATATATATATATATATCCAATAGAAAGCTTACTGTCAGTGGTTTGCATTTGTAAATTTACCTTCTAAAATTAGAGGGAGCAATCCAAAGTCATGACAATTGTGAATTTTGAGTGCTTTTTAAAATTAAAAATGATCACCAGCAATTTCAAACCCTCAGTAAAATGATGAATCACAGTCCTTTCCACACAAAGAGCATCTTTTCCTATTTTCTTCATAATTGTGTTCCTCTCCTTTGCTATTTCCTCCCTAATATTTGGGTTTAGAAGGAAGAAGTAGCTGCTGGTTCCTGTCTAACTTGGTTTATGCATCTAGAGAAGACCAGAATTAGCCTTTTCCACAGGACAATTGAGGCTCGTTAATCAGATTCAAAGAGCAGCACATCATTGATTTTTGGATCTGAGCTGCAATGGCGCCTGTTACTGTGAGCCACCCTGGTGAAGCTGACCAAGGCCTCTAATCCTCTTAAGCAGCAGTCAAGAAATTGAGATAAAAGCTGGCAATTCAACTTGTTCAAATAACAGATTTGACAAATTAGGAGGGTTCAACCACATGATGAAAAAAAATCTAGGCTTGGTGATTATTATAGGTTATACTATAATATAATAAAGTTTATCAGGTCATTGCAAATAAATTATTTCACATACTAATAAGAGAGCAATTCCCTTTATTTTGTAAATGTCATGCAAAGGAAAGGACAATATAAATGAAAGTCCATTTCAGAGAAGAAAAATAACCAGGACTCCAAAAGTCAAAAATTAGATATTGCAAACTGACAATTTCTATACATTTTCTGTCATAAAAAATAAAAATAAAATTTAAAGAAATACTAACTTTGCATAGTTTATGCCTTTGACCTAATGATATTTAATTTATTTTCATTGATAAATAAAACATAGGAAACTGAAAAGCCTTTGTACCTATAAATGTGAATAGTGGAAATATTAATGCTGGATAAAAAAAATAAGTCATTCAAATAAACTAATAAACCAAGATGAACAACTTAATAGCTAATTTTGTTCAATTTACTAAATTTACTATTGTATTCTGTGAAAAAAGTTGAGATTCCTGTTTGAAAAGACACAATGGGCTTTTAATAAAACCATGTTCTACTTTTTATGCTGTCAGATATATTCTGAAATAATTTTTACATTAAGTCACAATTTGTTCATCGTAGCTTAGGAGGTCCTTCACATATGTAAGAAGAAAACACACCTAACGTTGAATCCTGGTTAATATTTCATTTTATGATTTATCTTAAATAAATAAATAAACCATATCACAAGAGATTTTTTTAAAAGTTTTTATTTTTATGAGTTTTATAGATACTTTATTGTAGGAGGGTATGTTACACTTCCCAAGTTTTACCATATCAAATGTCTGTCATATTTTCTTTTATTTCTGGCTTTTCTGTTTGTATTGATTGATTGATTGGACATCCAGTGCTTAGAATCAAAACCACTCTTATTTCAGTATAGTCATTGAACTTTAGCCAGAGCAATTAGGCAAAAGAAGGAAATTAAAGGGATATGAATAGAAAAAGAAGAGCTCAAACTATCTGTTTCCTAATGATATGATCCTATATTTAGAAGACTCAAAAATCTCCACTAGAAGATTTCTACCTCATAAATGAATTCAACAAAATAACAGGATACAAAATCAACACCCATCCATCAATTGCATTTCTATATTCAAATAATGAATCTGCTGAAAAAAAAGAGATCAGGAAAACCATCCCATTCACAATATCCTCCAAAAAATAATAATGAGGAATCGATCTAACAAAAGAGTTCAAGACTCTCTACCATGAAATCTGTAGAGCACTAAAGGAAGAAATTGAAGAAGACCTTATAGGATGGAAAGATCTCCCATGTTCTTATATAAGCAAGATGGTATCAAAGTTAAAAGCTTCTTCACAGCAAAAATTTCCATACTACCAAAAGCAGATTCAATGCAATTATCATCAAAATTCCAATGACGTACTTCATAGAAACAGAAAAAACACCTTGTGAAATCCATTTGGAAAAATAAGAGGCCCAGAATACCCAAAGCAAACCTTAATGAGAAAAAGTGAAGCAGGAAGCATCACAATGCCTGACCTTAAATTATACTACAGAGATATAGTAACAAAAACAGCATGATATTGGCACCAAAACAGACATGAAGACTAATGGTTCAGAATGAAAGACACAGAGACAAATCCACGTAAATACAGTTATCTCATCCTAGACAAACGTGGCATAAACACACATTTGAGAAAAGATAGCCTTTTCAACAAATGGTGCTGGGGAAACTGGAAATCCATATGTAGTAGAACAAAATTGAATTCCTATCTCTCGCCCAGCACAAAACTCAACTCAAAGTGGATCAAAGACCTCGGCATTAAACAGAGACCCTAATGCAGAGGTGTTTTACTTCTAAGCCTACTAGAAATAAATGTTTGCCCAACTCTCCATCATGTCAGCTTAGGAATCAACTTTCTCAACATGATTCCTACAGCAAAACAAATAAAATAAAATAAAAATGGGATGGTATCAAAGTTAAAAGCTTCTTCACAGCAAAAAAAAAAAAAAAGTGTGAGCCTATAAAGGTGAGGAAATCTTTGCCACTTGCTCCTCAGATAAGGCATTAATATCTAGGATATATAAAGGATTCAAAAAACCTAACATCAAAAAACAAATAACAAATCAATAAATGGGCAAATAAACTGAGCAGGCACTTCACAGAAGAAAAAATACAAATGGTCAACAAATATATGAAAAAATGCTCAACATCAACAGTAATTAGAGAAATGCAAATTAAAACTACACTGAGATTCCATATTACTCCAGTCAGAATGGCAATTATGAAGAATACAAGTAGTATTAAATGTTCATGAGAGTGTGGGGAAAAAGATACACTCATACATTGCTGGTGGGACTGCAAACTGGTCAACCATTCTGGAAAGCAGTATGGAGATTCTTCAGAAAACTTGGAATGGAACCACCATTTGATCCAGCTATCATACTCTTTGGTATGTATCCAAAGGACTTAAAATCAACTTGATACAGTGACATAGCCACATCGATGTTTATAGTAGCTCAATTCACAATAGTCAAGCTTTGGAGCCAAATGAGGAGCCCTTCAGTGGATGAATGGATAAAGAAAATGTGGAATATTTACACAATTGAGTATTACTCAACCATAAAGAAGAATGATTTTATGATATTTGCTGGTAAATTGATGAATGCAGAGACTATTATGCCAAGTGAAATAAAACAATCCCCAAAAAACAAAGGTCAAATGTTTTCTCTGATATGTGGAAGCTAATGCACAATAAGGGGTGGGGGTTAAAAACTAAGAAGTAGAAGTTCAGTGCACTGCACAATGGGAGATGAAGGGAAGGGTGGAGGAATGGGTAAAAGAAGAACAGTGGAAAGAATCTGACATAACTTCCCTATGTACATATATAAATATACCACAGTAAATCTCATCATTGTGTACATTCACAAGAAACTAACTTAAAAAAGTAACTATGGTAAATGGCAGAAAGATCATTAGAGAAAAAGGAGCAGGGAGCAGGAGAGTAGGAGGGGGAGGAGAGATACTGGGTACTGAATTAGAACAAGATATATTCCATACTTTTATAATTATGTTAAAATGGAATCTACTGTCATGCATAACTAAAAAGAAGCAAAAACTAAATTAATTATTTTTTTAAAAAAAGGATTTACTGGAAGGAAGAATCCATTAAGTGAAACAACAAAAACAACAAAAAGAATCACAACCAAAACAGAAGTTGCTTGATATTTTTTTTCTTGAAGTATGAAAAAAATGATATGAAGTACTTTTATATGGATAAATTTTAGGAAAGAAGTTGGGTATAGGGAATTTCATAGTTCCCATTCAACACTGAAAATGACAGTATTTCCTTTGCACAACTGTGACTCAGTAAACTAAGTTTCTACATGTTCAGATAATAAACTGTTCTCTGATGACCTGGAAGTAACAATTTGGTCAAACCAACCAGTCACCATTATATGTGCAATCACTCCTATTATGTGCTCCCTGTGACCAGAGAATCACTCTAATTTGTTTATTTTTGTATATTTTCTGCACCTTGTATCTGGTAGGAACACAGTAAAAAATAAATAAATGGAAATTAAAACCAGTGAGTAAATAATTGTGTGATCAACTGAGCACCCCAAATATTACCTGTATTCATTACACAATTGGATTGAAGAACTGTAGCTAATTGGTGAAAATCTGCTGCCTAGGGAGCAAGGGCAATTTTAGGGCAGTCAATGTTTATTCAATTTAATTTCCCAAACGTTTATCGAGCAGGTGTTGAGCATGTGCCCACTCTATACAGAATTCTATAGGTGATCCTATGGGAAGATACATAAACATGAAAAGTTTGTTTGTAATAAAGAGACTAATGTACAACAAAAGATGTACTTGAAAGTATATTAAGCAGTCACTCCTAAATATGCCCCCAGGAGAACAAAAAAGTGAGGACAGGTATAACTTTCATTTTAGGAAATATTGTCCACCTAGAGTGACTTAAGTTACAAAGCTGAGCCTGAACATTCCAAATTTTTACTATTGCTAATTTGTTACTTTATTTGAATATCAATCTCTTTCATGGACCTGTTTTAATCGACTATACTTTTTAAGAGAAGCAACACAGCAAAATTCAATACTTGGGCAGTAGAATAATGTTATCCAGCAAAGAAGCTTTTGAACTCAGAACACAGGGAAGATAAAAGCATGCTGATAAGAGAAAACATAAACTTAATGGAGGAGATTGGGACTTGCTATAATAGCTTAATTTTCAGATGTTTGGCCCTGAATAAGAGTAGAGGGGCAAAATCACATCATTAGGAACAAAAAGCACTCTCAGATAAGTCCATAGTTTTCCCAGAGTTGGAATATCCCTGCCCTGGCTCACTGAAGTTCTGTTGCAAATGAAAATAAGATAATTATATGTTTAATGCTTGTCATTTGTTCACTAACCTAACAAAGTTACTTAAACAATCTGGATGGGCATCATCTTTTATCTGTAGGGGAAAAAAGAAACTAAAGGTCCGAATAATGATGTGTTCTTTGTCTGTGTTAACCTCAGATAAAGGAATGAAATTTGCTGAATCTGTTACTTCTACCACCTATTGAAGACAATTCCAATAAGAAGTCATTATTTAATCCCAAAGGAAACTTTTCAGGCAAAAGATATCAATATGCAGATCAAATCAATGCAAATAAAAATAGTGTCACTGATTATAGCTCTTAGGGAAATATATATTTATATAACTTAATGAGAATGGAATAATTTGATCACAATAGACTTCTATTAATGTAGTTCATTATTTGGCATCATAAACAAAATTGCCTGAGCCAAAGGTTATTCTGCCTGAATCATAAAATGACAAATAAAATGTGCTATAGAACCTAGTCCTAAGTACTTTTTAAAAATTAGTGGGTGGCAAGACAAAAGAATCATTTAAATTAATCCAAGTAATAAAAAATTACCAAATCACTAAATAATGGCAGAGTGTTATTATTTGGGGGGAAAATAAAGTACTACCCTATGCTTGGTGATATGACACACACATTTTTAGTCAGTCATGAAATATAGTGGTGCCTCAACTATCAATCTTCTCCTTGAATCTTGTTTGTTTTTTATCACTACAATGAGAAATCAGAAGATTTATTAAATACTTAACATATGCAGACATTTTTCCAGTCTTACAAGAATCATGCAAAGTATTATCATTGATATTATATAAATTTATAAATATCAAAGCCAGAATATAAATCTAATACCAAAGCTATATAGATATTTTAAACTACTTGCTGCTTAAAATATAAACACTTTATTTGAAATGGAATGTGAAATATTGTGCAATCAGGATTTAGAACTAATAAGCAGAATTCTCTTCTTTTTTTATAGGTCATACCACTTGAAAACTGGGTGACAAATATAGGGTAACCCTGCATGTAGTCCAGTGTGTTCCATAAGGGTCTAGTGAATGACTTCTATGGGCCAATTGTTGCTCAAGGAATTGAGGATATGGCAGCTCATATAACAGTCAGAAACCTTGACTTTAGCTGAGTTATATTCTAGGGGGGAAGAAAGTAAACAAAGTAAGTACATGTATACATTATATTTCAGATGAGTAAAAGGAAGCAGGAAAGGCAGTTGAAGTTGAGATTTCATGAGGTTAGCCAGACAGGGAAGGTGACTTTTAAATAAAAGCCTAAAGTGATAGAGCAACTTATGAGGATAGCTGGTTGAAGATCATTCCAGGAAGAGAGAAAACACAGGTGCCCTGAGGCAGGAGCAAACATAATTCATTCATGAGATAACAGGAAACTAATGAAGTAAGAAGTGAGTAAGCAACAGAGAAAGAGTAAGAGATGAGTGCAGACAGATAATGGGTAGCCATGTCTTTCAGGACCTGGTAGGTCAGAGTTTGACTATTACTCGAATGAAATAATAAGAAGGCATTGGAATGAACTGACCATAGAAGTCATACTTGACATCAGATTGACAGGAGCTTTGTGAGGGCTATGTTGGGAGTAGACTGAGGACTACAGAAGCAGAAGCAGGGAGACCAATTAGGACACTATTGCAATAATCCAGGCAAGATATATGGTGCCTTCAACCATAGTGGTAAAAATGGAAATTAAGTACAGTGGTTGACTTTTGTGTTGGTCCATCAACAGAAGTTGCCAATGGGCCAGGTGTGAGAAAAAAACAAGAGAGGAGGTTCAAATATGAGGCAAGTATGAAGTCATGCCTGATTGAGTAGAAAGATATTGTCACTGGATGACATAGGCAATAGTTGTACTGCAAGACACCTGTAATCAAAATTCTTCACTAGATACACATTACCTAATGGGTAATACCAAAGTACTATGGGACCAATCTTATCACTGTATGCCACAGGCTTTGTTTCTATTATCACATATTTTCCCTGATAATAACTCTAGATAGTAATTGTGATTTGGTGGTGGAGGGAGTTTACAAATACCTTTAAACTTTAAAGGAAAGTTATGGGCCCTTTCTCCCAAGTTATAAACTTTATCACACATACAGAAATTTTCCTTCTATTCCCATAGGTGGAGCTGGGGCATTTCACAAAATCTGTAAAGAAATCCATGGGTTCTTGTTTAAGAAGTACTGGCAAAGTTTGTTCACAGCTCGGTCTCCATCTCATTTGTCACCCTAGGATCCTTCATGAGATTCTGTCAGTAATATTGGAGACTTGTTTACATCCCTGACCATGGTATAGATTTTTTCAGCTTCCCCCAAACAGTTCTTTTAGAATTAACAGAAACACCACGGTTTATCAGCATAATTTATTTAAGAATGAATTTCATTACTGTTCCTTATTACTTGATTAAAGATTTCCTGCTAAATTCCCCCAGAAGGAATTGAATCTGCAACACTTTTATGATGTCATTTCTTTTCCAGGACTCTAGAGGGACACAATAGAGTTTGGGAATGGATGACAAATATTATTTCTGTTACAAAAATTTATTCTACTATTACCTTCTTATTTAGGTTTATTTAACTCAATAACTAATGATTACTAAGCGTGCTAAGTATCACCAGTATGCTAACTGGATGTACAAGATGTAGTTAAAAATAGGTAAGAATAATAATATAATCTACCTGAAGAGATACAACATAAATATATAAATTGCTTAATATGAACTCGCTTGTTTGGCTAAGTGGTGAAAAGACTATTGAATAAAATGGCTAACAGGAAACCTGAAATATGGCAGGGAAATTTCCTGGTGTCTTTGCCATCCCTTCCTTCACAAATCTGCCCAATATGATGTCATTCCCCCTTTTCTCTAGTAGGGTCCATTCATTACCTGGCTTCCGGAAGCTGTGATCAAGATGTACATTTGACATCCGTGCTGCTCTTCTAGGCCATTATTTTTCAGCGTAGGTAAAGCTTCATTGACTATAAACATCACTTTTTGCCCACAATTTGAAATATCCCATTTGCAGACAAAAATCAAAGTAAAAACAGGTACTTTAATGATCGCAATAAAAAATTTACATGTTTAAGAACACAGGCATAGATAGCCATTCTGCCCACCATTGATAATATTGAGAGTACTCAGTTGTATTCTCTCTGAAATTCTAAATAAATTTGAAAACAAGTAAGCTGGGTATAGGTGAAGGCTTCCATTCTTAATTGCTCTTGTGCTCTACTGATTTCCTCCAATGGAAAACTAACTTTCATATGGTGAGGATGATGGTCATTTTATTCATAATTGCAATGCCAGAGCTGAGAACAGGGCTTGGCATGTACTACAGAATCCTAATTTCTTTAAAATTTTATAGCTATCTACTTACATATTCTTTATTCAAGGAAAAATTGAAGCCATGGCCCCTATTACTCTAGTAGTTATGTTTTGTACCTCATTATCCCACCTCCTTTCCACTCTTAATTAACAATTCTATCTTTTGAAAAAATCATCCATCTTCCATTCTTTGTTGAATTTCTTATCTCTATTCCTCACCTTGTTGGTGGGTGGGAGGTAGAAAGTTGATTCATCTCTCAAATTTATGTCTGTGCTGTAATTAGCTTAGCAGTTTTTTCCAAGGAATTACAATCCCTATCCCATCCCTTGTGTTGGTTTAGAAATGGAACTATGACCCCTTACCCAAATCTGTGAGATGTGAGAGGTTTTGGAGAGACAGAAATGAATTCATCCTTGGAATCTGCTAGAAGCACTATTTTTCTTACCCAGAACTAGTTGGTGTAAGAACATGAGATCAGGAACTACAGTGGTCTTTGTTAAGGGGAAGGGTCTGGATTTGTCAGGGAGCTTACATATGGAGCATGTGATTAAACAAACTAGAAATGAAACAAAGAGAACACCTGCCCTCACAGAGCTTATACACTAATTGTCTATATAGATTTTGTAGTATACTATAAATTATGTGATCTAATATTCCTTTTTACTTAATCTGTTTTACTTTTATTTTTATAATACAAAGAGTCCTGACTGCTGTAATAAATTAAATAAATGAATTTTCTCCCTGAGATAACTTGACAAAATACCTTTCTCTTGTAACTAAAAAATATTTGAGTTGTTTAGAAACAGGAGAGGCCCTTCTCACCTAGAATAGCATGGCTTCATAGAGGATGGTGTTTTGATTTTGGCTTTTCAGGGCATGTTATGAATAACTCCCATCTATAAAAATCAGTTATGTGCTCAAGTTTTGAATTTCTTATCTCTATTCCTCACCCCATTGCTGAAATGCTTTAGTAAACACATTTTACAGGCAAGAAAACTGAAGTTACAAAGACTAAAACATTCAAAATAATACAACTAGAAAGAAACATGGCTGGCATTAAAAATTGGATAGCTCTAGTGTGGAATATGTATTGAGTTAGACACATCCTCCATCTCGATGTTATTGCTATTGGTCTTTAGGTTATTGCCATTTTGTTATAGAAAAATTTTTTCATTATTCAGGGTGGTCCCATGTATTGCAAGACTTTTAAGGTCCCTGGAATCCTGCTTATATGTTAAAAGAGATGTCCAGTTATTTATAAGAAATTGGAGTGCCCCACATACTTTCAAGTAACTTCCAAGCTTGTATACAAGACAAAGTTGGGAAATAGTGATGGATGAGGACAAGAAAAGACATTTGAGATATGACTGAAGTTTAAGTTAAGAGAAAGGAATGAGCAGGGCAAATTTAGCAGAATTGAGTATCCTATCCCAGGGCAAATGGCACATCACAAGATGTAAAGGAGGTAGAAGATAATACTAGAAAGACCAATACTTGTTACTTTGGAGCTGTCATTGCCATATTTTGGATACTCTTTTTTTTTAACAGATGAAATTCTTCTGGAAATCATTATGACTGTCAACATTTCATAATGTTATCCTGTAAATGATGTAAAATATTATCTTTTACTTTATTATTTGGAATGGGAAGGAAAAATAAATGTGCACCACTGAGTGGGAATATGAAGTAGCAAGATTAGAGCCTGCTTAATATCTATCTGTTTCTCCCACATCCCATCACTGGATAAAAGCCAACAGGTAATAAGATTTCACCTAAAGCCAAATTAATGTTTCTTTAGGGCATTTTGCAATCTCTCAATATATTTCCCTCATAATTACTTGTTTATATGCCTATTTCATGCTAAAATAAAAATTCTTTGTGGGGACTGTGTTTCTGACCACAATATGGCACACTGCAGGTGCTAAATAAATGTTTCTTTCATAAAGAAATTAATAAAACTCTCCTTATAGCTTTTTATCAAGTATTAAATTTTATTTTAAATTATACTGGTAAATCTAGGTATTTAACTATAGGTTTCCTTCAAGAGTAAAATAAGCCCAGAGGTAACTGACACAAGAGGTACTGGCAGCATTAACTCTGCACTGTTCCTTGCTCCTTTTTTTTAGCACTTCTATTTATTTATTTATTTATTTATTTATTTATTTATTTATTTGAATTGTGATTTATTATATATGATAGCAGAATGCTTTACAATTCATATCACACATATAGAGCACAATTTTTTCTTATCTCTGGTTGTACACAATGTAGAGTCACATCTTTTGCGTCTTCTTACATGTACTTAGGATAATGATGACCATCATTCTTACCCCTATTCTCCCTCCTTTCCCCTCCCTCCCCTTTTCCCATTACCCTATCTAGACTTCATTTAATACACAGATACTCCCCCCAGCATATTATGGATCAGTATCCTTAAATCAGAGAAATCATCCAGCATTTGGTTTTCTGGGATTGGCTAATTTCACTTAGTATTATATTCTTCAGCTTCATCCATTTACCTGCAAATGCCATAACTTTATTCCCTTTTAATGCTGAATAATATTCCATTGTGTATAGAAACCACATTTTCTTTATCCATTCACATACTAAAGGGCATCTAGGTTGGTTCCACAGTTTATCTATTGTGAATTGTGCTTCTATAAACATTGATGTGGCTGTGTCCCTGTAGTATGTTGTTTTATATCCTTTGGGTATACACTGAGGAGAGGGATAGCTGGGTCAAATGGTGGTTCCATTCCCAGTTTTCCAAGGAATCTCCATACTGCTTTCCATATTGGCTACACCAATTTGCAGTCCCACCAGCAGTGTATGAGTGTGCCTTTTCCCCCACATTCTCACCAACACTTATTGTTGTTTGTATTCTTAGTAGCTGCCATTCTGACTGGAGTGAGACAAAATCTTAGAGTAGTGTTGATTTGCATTTCTCTAATTGCTGGAGA
Source organism: Marmota monax (assembly GCF_021218885.2). Lineage (NCBI taxonomy): Eukaryota > Metazoa > Chordata > Mammalia > Rodentia > Sciuridae > Marmota > Marmota monax. The sequence goes on along the minus strand of NW_026691982.1, from coordinate 708,774 downwards.
TGTTGAACGTTTTTCATATATTTGTTGATTGATTGCGTATCCTCTTCTAAGAATTGTCTTTGGCCCAATTGTTGATTGGGTTATTTGTTTGTTTTTTTTGTTTTGTTTTGTTTTTGAGTTCTTTGTATATTCTAGAGATTAGTGCTCTGACATGCCTGTGGTAAGAATTTGTTCCCAATTAGCAGGCTCTCTATTTACCTCACAGATTGGTTCTTTTGCTGAGAAGAAGCTTTTTAGTTTGAATCCATCCCATTAATTCTTGTGCTATAGAAGTCTTATTGAGGAAGTTTTTGTTACTATTGCTCTGTAGTATAGCTTAAGGCCTGGTATAGTGATGCCACTTACTTCACTCTTCTTGCTAAGGATTGCTTTAGCTATTCTGGGTCTCTTATTTATCCAGGTAAATTTCATGATGGCCTTTTCTATTTCTATGAGGAATGTTATTGGGATTTTGATTGGAATTGCATTAAATCTGTATAGTGCTTTTGGTGGTATGGCCATTTTGATAATATTAATTCTGCCTATCCAAGAGCAAGGTAGATATTTCCATTTTCTAAGGGATTCTTTAATTTCTTTCTTTAGGGATCTATAGTTTTCATTGTATAGATCTTTCACCTCTTTTGTTAAATTGATTCGCAAGCATTTTTTTTTATGCTATTGGAAATGGGGTAGTTTTCCTCATTTCCTTCTTAGAGGATTTATCACTTATATACAGAAATGCCTTTGATTTATGGGTGTTTATTTTGTATTCTACTACTTTGCTGGATTCATTTACTAGTTCTAGAAGTTTGCTGGTGGAAATTTTTGGATCTTCTAGGTATAGAATCATATTGTCAGCAAATAGTGCTAATATGAGTTCTTCTTTTCCTATCTGTATCCCTGTAATTTCTTTCATCTGTCTAATTGCTCTGGCCAGTGTTTCAAGAACTATGTTAAATATAAGTGGTGAAAGAGGGCATCCTTGTCTTGTTCCAGTTTTTAGAGGGAATGTTCAATTTTTCTCCATTTAGAATGATGTTGGCCTGGGGCTTAGCATAGATAGCTTTTATGATGTTGAGATATGTTCTTCTTATCCCTAGTTTTTCTAGTGTTTTGAACATGAAGAGATGCTGTATTTTGTTGAATGCTTTTTCTGCATCTATTGAGATGATCATATAGTTCTTATCTTTAAGTCTATTGATGTGATGAATTGCATTTATTGATTTTCATATGTTGAACCAACCTTACATCCCTGGAATGAACCCCACTTGATTGTGGTGTACTATCTTTTTGATGTTTTTGCATTTGCTTTACCAGAATTTTATTGAGAATTTTTGCATCTATATTCATTAGAGATATTGGTCTAAATTTATCCCTTTTGATGGGTCTTTGTCTGGTTTGTGAATCAGGGTGATATTGACCTCATAGAATGAGTTTGGAAGTGTTGCCTCTTTTTCTATTTCCTGAAATAAATTGAAGAATAATGGTATTAGTTCTTCTTTAAAGGTCTTGTAGAACTCTCCTGTGTATCCCTCTGGTCCTGGGCTTTTCTTATTGGTAGGCTTCTGATGGCATTTTTTTTATTTCATTGCTTGAAATTTATCTGTTTAAATTGTGTATATCATTCTGATTCAATTTGGGCAAATCATATGACTCTAGAAATTTTTCAATGTCTTCGATATTTTCTACATTATTGGAGTAAAAGTTTTCAAAATAATTTCTAATTTTCTTCTGTATTTTTGCAGTGTCTGTTGTGATTTTACCTTTTTCATCACATGTTAATAATTTGAATTTTCTCTCTCCTCTTTGTTAGCATGGCTAAGGGTCTGTCAACTTTATTTTTTCAAAGAATCAACTTTTTGTTTTATCAATTTTTTCAATTGTTTCTTTTGTTTCAATTTCATTGATTTCAGCTCTGATTTTCATTATTTCCTGTCTTCTATTGCTTTGGGGGTAGTTTTGTTCTTCTTTTTCTAGGGCTTTGAGATGTAATGTTAAGTCATTTATTTGTTGACTTTTTCTTCTTTTAAGGAATGAACTCCATGCAATGAACTTTCCTCTTAGAACTGCCTTCATAGTGTCCCAGAGATTTCGATATGTTGTATCTGTATTCTCATTCACCTCTAAATTTTTTTTAATCTCCTTCTTGATGTTTCTGCAACCCATTGTTCATTCAGTAGCATATTATTTAGTCTCCAAGTGTTGGAGTAGATTTTATTTCTTATTTTATCATTGATTTCTGGTTTTAATTTTATTCCATTATGCTCTGATAGAATGTAGGGTAGTACCTCTACTTTTTAATATTTGCTAAGAGTTACTTTGTGGCATAGTATATGGTCTATTTTACAGAAGGATCTGCGTGCTGCTGAGAAGAAAGTGTATTCGCTCATTGAAGGAACTATTCTATATATGTCAGTTAAGTCTAAGTTATTGATTGTGTTATTAAGTTCTATAGTTTCTTTGTTCAGCTTTTGTTTGGAAGATCTCTCCAGTGGTGAAAGAGGTGTGTTAAAGTAAAATTATTGTGTTGTGGTCTATTTGACTCTTGAACTTGAGAAGAGTTTGTTTGATGAGTGTAGATGCTCCACTGTTTGGGGCATATATATTTATAATTGTTAAGTCTTGTTGGTGTATGGTTCCCTTGAGTAGTATGTAGTGTCCTTCTTTATTCTTTTTGATTAACTTTAGCTTGCAGTCTACTTTATTTGATATGAGGATGGAAATCCCTGCTTGCTACCACAGTCCATGTGAGTGGTATGATTTTTCCCAACCTTTCACCTTCAGTCTGTGGATGTCTTTTCCTATGAGTCTCTTAAAGGCAGCATATTGTTGATTTTTTTGATCCAATCTGCTAGTCTATGTCTTTTGATTGGTGCATTTAGGCCATTAACATTCAGGGTTATTATTGAGGCATGATTTATATTCCCAGCAATTTTTGTTTATTTTTGGTATTTAACTTGACTTGGTTTCTCCTCTGATTATTTTCTTCCTGTAGTGTAACACCTCCCTCTGCTAATTTTCTTCAGTATTTTTTATTTCCTCTTCATGAAATATTTTGCCAAGGATATTCTGTAGTGCAGGCTTTCTAGTTGTAAATTACTTTAACTTTTGTTTATTATGGAAGGTTTTTATTTCATCATCAAATCTAAAGTTTAATTTTGCTGGATATAAGATTCTTGGTTGCATCCATTTTCTTTCAGAGTTTGGTATATATATTGTTCCATGATCTCCTGACTTTGAGGGTCTGGGTTGAAAAATCTGCTGAGATACGAATTGGTCTCCCTCTATACATACCTGATTCCTCTATCTTGTGGCTTTTAAGATTCTATCCTTATTCTGTATGCTAGGTATTTTCATTATAATGTGACTTGGTGTAGATCTGTTGTAATATTGCACATTCAGTATCCTATTTTCAGCCTCTTGTATTTGGTTTTCCAATTCATTCTTCATGCTTGGGAAATTTTCTGATATTATCTCATTGAAGAGATTATGCATTCCTTTGGTTTGAAACTCTGCCTTCATCTATCACAATAACTCTTAGATTTGAACTTTTGATGCTGTCCCATAATTCTTGGATGTTCTGTTCATGGTTTCTTACTGTCTTCACTCTGTGGTCAACTTTATTTTCCAGATTGTATACTTTGTCTTCGTTATCTGACATTCTTTCTTCCAAGTGATATAGTCTGTTGGTTATGCTTTCTATTGAGTTTTTTATTTGGTTTATTATTTTCTTCATTTCAAGGATTTCTGACTGTTTTTTTTTCTCAGAGTCTCTATCTCTTTCTCGAAGTCATCTTTTGCTACCTGTATTTGCTCTCTTATTTCTTTGTCGGACCGATCAATTTTTGCCTGTATTTACTCATTTAAGTCATTTTTAAATTCACAGATCATTTTAATTATGAACCTTATGAACTCCTTCTCTGACATTTCATCAACTGTGCTGTCCATGGGTTCTGTTATCGTGGTTTGTTTGGGGCACTTTCCTCCCTTGTTTTTTCATGTTATCTATGTGTCTTCCTTTCTTTCAGTGTGGATCTGAGATATCACAGTTTCTACTCTTTTTTTCTTGTAGTACCTGTGCAGATTGTCTATACCTCACCTTGATGTTGGGCTTCCAGACCCTGCTGGTGTCCCTCAATGTATGCTACTGCAACTAAAGGTGGTGGTATCAATAGCCGAGATAAATCAAGATAATAGTAGAGGTGCTCCAAGATGGATGCAATTTCTTACAGAGATGGGATTGGAAGGATGGGCCTTACACTGTCTTTGGGATGCCTGCTCTGAGATGCAGTTGCTTCTAGGCCCTGTCTGTTGTCAAAAAGGTAGGGGCTACTGTGTGGGAAAGGCTGTGGCAAGGTCTGCAGTATCCCCAATGGAAGTGGGTTAGGCTTGGGCTCCTGGTGGCAGATGGGGGAATTTGGACCTACACTGGTCCTGGGCCCCATGCAGGCTGGTGTAGGCAGATCTGGGCTGGGCCTGGGCTCCTGTGGTGGTCTGCTGTCCTGAAGAGGTGGTTTCTGCTGGTGGCAGGATGAACCCTGGCCTACTGTGAGCCTGGGTCCCAAGCAGGTTGGTGTGGGTGGATCTGGGCCAGGCCTAGGCTCCAGCATAGTCTCTGTCCCTTGCTCCTTTAGCATTACTTTTCTCCTTCAGTGAATGACAAAATCTGTGAAACAAAATGTTAGGCCAGTATTAGTGGGCTGTTTCTCTGAGTTTTCCTAGAAGAGATAATCTCCATAAGCAAAATAATCTCCATCATGGCATATTAGGCCCCCAACTTCCTTAATAAGACATCTATAGTGCAATAATTAAAATCAAGAAATAACAAATGGGATGGATTCAAACTAAAAAATTTCTTCTCAGCAAAAGAAACAATCTGTGACATGAACAGAGAGTCTACATCTTGGGAGCAAATTTTTATACCTCACACATCAGATAGAGCACTAATCTCTAGGGTATATAAAGAACTCAAAATCTTAACACCAAAAAAAACAAATAATCAAATCAATAAGTGGGCCAAGGACCTGAGTAGACACTTCTCAGAAGAGGATATACAATCAATCAACAAATATGTGAAAAAATGTTCAACATCTCTAGCAATTAGAGGAATGCAAATCAACACTACTTAAGATTTCCTCTTACTCCAGTCAGAATGGCAGCTATTAAGAATACAAACAATAAGTATTGGTGAGGATGTTGGGAAAAAGGTACACTCGTACATTGCTGGTGGGACTGCAAATTAGTGCAGCCAATATGGAAAGAAGGATGGAGATTCCTTGGAAAATTGGGAATAGAACCACCATTTGACCCAGCTGTCCCTCTCCTTGGTCTGTACCCAAAGGACTTAAAAACAGCACACTAAAGGGACATAGCCACATCAATGTTTATAGCAGCCCAATTCACAATAGCTAAACTGTGGAACCAACCTAGATGCCCTTCAATAGACGAATGGATTTAGAAAATGTGGCATATATACACAATGGAATATTACTCAGCAATATAAGAGAATAAAATTAAGGCATTTGCAGGTAAACGGATGGAGTTAGAGAAGATAATGCTAAATGAAGTTAGCCAGTCCCAAAAATCCAAATGCTGAATGTTTTCTCTGATATAAGGAGGCTGATTCATAGTGGGGTAAGGGGGTAGGGGAAGCATGGGAGGAATAGATGAACTCTAGATGGGCTAAGGAGTAGGAGAAGAAGGGAGGGGTACAGGGTTAGAAATAATGGTGGAATGAGATGGACATCATTATCATCCAAAGTTCGTGTATGAAGACACAAATGGTGTGAATATACTTTGTATACAACCAGAGATATGAAAACTTGTGCTCTATATGTATAATATGAATTGTAATGCATTCTGCTGTCATATATAACAAATTAGAATAAAAAAATTAAAAATTAAAAAAAATGCTAACTATGTCCTCAGTGGTCATGTCTATGTTCCTCCACCTTCTGTTTGAGAGTAGCCTCTCCTCTTCCTTACCTTCTCACCACCGCAACCCCAGCCTAGTAATAGTTATGGGTGAGCATCTGACAAGCTGGACTCATCAGAGATTCTCCTTCCTGCCCATGCATGAGAAAAGTTGATTGATGGTAGTGGGACTCAAAGCTGTTATGCAGGTTAAAGGAGGAAGAAGTAGTGGAGAAGGGATGGAAAGCATCCCCGGCTCTCATTCCAGACTTGACATTTCATGCTTATTGCTCTGGAAGTTTGATAAGAGCCAATACATTCAATGTTTTGTCTACTTTAATTTTAGTTACAATAACAACCCTTGAAAAGGCATTTTCATGCACTAACTAGTACAACTACTGCTTTAAAATTTACTTTTCTATATATTCTATGTATCCTATTGAATCAGAAAATTGGATTAATGAAGTGCAGTTAGTGAAACTAGACCAGTGGATTGGAAAGCATCAAAAACAATTGGAGTGTTAAACACAGATTACCAAGATTCTACCAGTGAGTTTCTGATTCAGAGTATATGGTAGCTGGGGTAGGGAGCTGAAAATGTGCATTGTTGTTAATAAGGTCATAGATATTGGTGGCCCAGGTCTCCCTTTTCTTTATTTTTACTTTTTTTTTTTTTTTTTTGGTGGTGCTGAGGATTGAACCCAGGGCCTTGTGAATGCTAGGCAAGCACTCTACCAACTGAGCTATATCTCCAGCTCTGTAGGCCTCACATTTTAAGAACTACTGAATTGTATTAATGTCATCAAAACTCCAAACTCATATATTACATACTACCATGATGTGTTGTCAGGATATGATTCAAGGAGCTCTCTTCACCAGTAATTAACAGTTGTGATCTCATAAAAAAGAAAACAACATACTGAAGATATTTATTAAATTATGTTATGATCAGTTATTGTCATTGTGGAATTACTCAAAGTCTTTAATACACTAAAATGCAATCTTCAAGAGGTAGCATATAGCAAGCAGTATTTCCCAAATTATCTGATTCTTGAAATCCCCTCTGTTATTGCAAAGCATGTTCTAGAACTAGTATTTCTCAAGAGTTGTATAGCGCATAATTTGAAATGTGAAGATTTTAAGGCAGGCAAATGCAAAAGACAATTTCTGACCATTTCCAGATTAATTATACTTCTCTTCTGGCTTAAAACAGGAAGCATTTAAATTGAATTGAGAACTTGGTTGTTTGCACCACTCCTTAAGTGGTATGTAGCACAGGCAGAGGGGCACAATGACTGGCATAGGAACAGGTACTGTATTCTTCAAAATCTCTTCTCAGTAAGTAGGATCCAAGTTTGAGTGTGATAAATCCAACAGGTTGGGGAGCAGGTACTAAATTTTCCATTAAATCCAGTTTCTCTCTATATACCAGATTAAATATGAAATAACTAAAATGGATAAGTAGTTTGGAAAGTCTTTAGAATAAATTGTTTTAAGTTAAAACATCTTAAGGTCTTAATATTTAAATTTATATAAGATTCTTTTCAGCAAACATTTTGGAAATTTAGATGTGAATAATTCACTTGGAAGTTTCTTCATATTGATTTAAAGAACACTGATTAACACCACCACATGAAATTTTTCTCTATTTTGGTGTGTGTGTGTATACACATACAGACATACACACACACACACACACATACAGCTCATGAGTAAAGAAACTTCTAGAATACTAAGTTTTTGGAATGAGAGAAGTGAGAAACTAAATCACATCAGGTAACAATGAGGTGGGAAAATAATATCATAGATATTGAGGGAGAATCTGACTATTTAAGTTTTGGCTTAGAGAGTTGAGAACCCCAAAGAAGGTAGAGCCCTAGATAGTGGAGAAAATTCCAGAGGGAGTTCCGGGAGCCCCAGTCGCATTCAGACCTCCTACTTCTTTGACTAAAAGTAAAATGCTGATCTCTTAGACAAGTCATGATTCTACCAAGTTACCAAGGTTCCATTACAAGTCATCAAGGTTTATTTAAGTTGATTCACCTTTACATGATGTCCTGATGGCAACTCTCTAACTACTATAACCATTCACAAAATTAACTGGTTTTACTCAGAAGCTCCAGCAAATCTAATGGTCTATAAATCAAATGAGACATGAGATTGGCAGTTCAGTGGATTTGATAAACACTTGGAATTAGTTAGTTTTTGTGTGTGTGTTTTTTTTTCTTACATTAGTTTCAACACAATAAAAATAAGTTACTCCAAAGAAAAATTTAATTCTTAACTGATAATTTTTACTTGTAAATACTTTGTGCTGAAGTTATGCTATATCTTCTAATGTATACATTTTAGAAGAATAGATGAGAGAAATCTATAAAAATTTAACATATAAATTTAAATATAATTGCAATTAATTTAGAGCAAAGTTAGGTTTTTCTAAATGTTTTAAAATGATATTTTCCCAGAATGAAATAAAGAGGTGGGTGGAGAGTGGAGGATTATGGATTAGTTACCTTTGGGAGATTCCAGGACACTATCAGGGTTGGGGAGGGGAAAAACCTGAGCTAAAATACTTAGTACACATAAACCCTAAACCCAAATCTACTGATCGCAGATTCCATTTTCTCAGGGAAGTAATTGGCTTGGAACAATCTTAAATGTCCTTACATTTCTGAGAATTTAGGCAGTCATAACTTTTTTTTTACCAAAACAAAAATTAAATGAACAGAAACTTCTACTTCCATTTCAAGATTTGGAGCCAAAGATCTTCAAAAACATAGCTAACATTGTTACATAAAATTCATTTTTCAACAATCCCTCCTGAGCATTGTTCTTAGGATTTCAATTCTTAGATCATAGAAAGCTGAGTTGTGGGTCCTTCATACTGTGGATTTAAACAAAACACATTTGGGGTACAGCATTCAATACATTTCATCTTTTAGTTCTAATTTAGTCCCAGTAGTCCTGGTTTTCCATGATCAACAACCTGGCCAATGTAGGTTCAACATATAGGGAGCTTAGTTGTCTCTAAAATAAGATAAGATTTTATATACGTAATATAACAGATGTAAAAACCATTATTTACATAGTGAAACAATAAATAAGGAGTAGTTTTTAAAAGATATACATCCTAAAACTTCAATGAAACATGGTATGATGAAATATTATGATAAATCAAATCCCTTGTTTCATCAGACAATACATAGGCCTACAAAGATTAGGACCAGTTTGTTAACTACGCTGAAATGCTTTCATGCGATTACTTCAGGTGGCAGTGAAGTGGTAAGAGACCATAAAGTAGTTAACATTAAATCTTGCCAAAGATGACAAAATAATTCAAGAAGCCACATTTCCCACCTCCAGGGCCTTCAAGGGAGGTGGAGAATGAGCAAACAAACAGAAGCAAATATTTCTCTATGGGTACATATGCAAACACGTATGTATATGCATGCGTATATAAGTGATGGCTCTCAGCAAGGAGACCACAAGCCTGTGCGCGCAGTGGTGGAAAACCAAGCTCATATTTCCAGAACAGAGACACACTGGGCGGCAGCAGGAGGCCTGACAGAGAAGCAGCACTGCTTTGGAAACTGGAAGCACATGTGCAATTGCGCCTCTCTGCAGAAGGATGGTTCTGGCAAGAGACTGCCATGCAGAATATAAACCTTTGCAATAGTCACAGAATCAATGGGCAAGCACTTTGTAGGCCCTGGATATGAGCATCTGTGAGGAATGGAAGCAAAGAGCCAGAGAAAAGAGCCCCCAGAATATCCTAGGTCCTAGAATCCAAGGTCAGATCAGGATGTTTTGGTTTTTTGTTTGTTTGTTTTGTTTTGTTTTGTTTTCTATATTTTCCATTATCAGAACACAAAATTTTTTTTTAAATTTTTTATTGTTGGCTGTTCAAAACATTACATAGTTCTTGATATATCATATTTCACACTTTGATTCAAGTGGGTTATGAGCTCCCATTTTTACCCCATATACAGATTGCAGAATCACATCAGTTACACATCAGTTACACATCCATTGAGAACACAAAAATTTTAAGATGATATGTGGATATTGAGATTTGTAAGTTATCCTCATCTCCACGTGCAGCAAGAAATGCAACTGTTACTCATCTTTACATCTTTGTTTCTCAGATAATGGGAAAGTTAAAAGGATTCTTAAAGGAACTATCTAGTTAAAACTTCTCTCGTTTACAGGCAAAGGCATCCTCATCAAGAAAGATAAAAAATTTCTTGGGTTTTCAAGACGATAAGGCTATAAGGTAGAGAGTCATGTCCAATGACCCTTCTCCAGCTTCCTCTCTCTAAGCCAGTGCTCTTTTCTATGCCACTTTATTGAGATATCTTATCGTACACAAGCTTCGTTAAAATCTTATAGCTGCTGGCTGTCACCAACGTGATACACTATAATGCCAATGTTTTTTGTTTTTTTTTTTTTAGGAACTCATGTTTTTTCTTTTTTAGGGTCCAATAATTTAAATCACATAGTATATAAAATTTAAGAGACTGAAGAGGAGATCTTATCCTGATAAACCTTGAGGGCATACTAATTCCTGTGAAGTCTACACACAATGAAAGTAGCTTAAACTTGTCCTGGACAGAAGGCAAATGGACAAAGAACTTTTGGGGCCTTGGGTATAGACTTTAGATTGATTGTTCAATCAGGAACATGGTTACAACGTAGTCCCCATGAAGGTATATAAAATATTTATTCCATGATATGTTCTTTTTTAAAGTTACAATAAAAAGAGTTCTCTTACACAATGCCCAGGGCCCACAGGTGACAGTGGCTGAGGAAGAAGCAGAACTCTGTGTAAAAATGAAGCTGAAACTCAGAGCAGGCATTTCAGGTTTGCATATGAAATCAAGGAAACACTATAAGGAAATATGTAGCCCAAGGTTATGAGACATCAGTGATTCATTTGTCAAGAAAAGGAGAAAAAAAATCAGAAATTGTTCATTGAATATTATCGGTCTCAAATTTTGCAATAGATTTATGACTTGATTTTAGTAAAGAGGGTAATAACAATGTCACTTAGGATGCTATATTTTATATGTGTAAGTATGTCTGTGGTTAATAGAATTCATCAGGCAGTAGGTTTGGGCACTATTTAAAACATGGGTCAGAGGGGTATTAATTCTATTCAAAGTGTCCATCTGTTGCTGCCCAACTTGCACTAAGGGTTGCATAGCAACCCGTAGTACTGCATGGATATGGTTGGCCTCCCTCTGTTGCTTTTGTTTGCCCTCTGAGAGAGTTACCCTTGATGGAGAAACAGTAGGTGTTCTTTTATTTATATATTTATTTATTTTTTTGGCTAGAGCTTGGCCTGGTGAGTGGGGGCTCATTATAGCCTGCTGAGCTAGATAGCATTGTGAGGCAATATCTGACATATGAATGTAATTTATCTTCCTGGCATGATTCTTAGTCCCAAACTGACTCCCAAATTCCTAAGACTATGGAAGTATAGCAATTAAAAAGAAAATACCAGGACCTTTTACTTGTATATCCAGGCACAATGCACAGCAAAGCAGGCAGAGAGAAGGTTCTGGATTTGGATTCAATTTTGTGGCACTTAGTCAAAAATGACAGTATTCAATATCAATATTTTAAACATCTGACCCTTTCAACTCTATATACCATGAAAATTGTTAAGCTAAAATATTTTTCAAATAATCAGACATTCTTAAAGTTCTTTTTTGCTATATATATCAAATCCAAGTGTTTTCTTGACCATTGCTACATAATTTTTGCTGCTCAGTAAATTTTACAATGCATTTTAGCAACTGCAATCTTACTTTAGAAGATGCAAGTCTCCTGGATTGCTGTATTTCTAGTATCAGAAGCAGTTTTGGGGTGGAGCAAATAACTCCCATTCATAGACTAAAAATCATGATACAATTATGAGCCACTGATAAATAACACCCTTAATACATTATTAAAATTAAAGCTATCAATAAAGAATACTTGGGCTGAGGTTGTAGCTCAGTGGTAGAGCACTTGCCTAGCATGAGTGAGGTACGGGTTCGATCCTCAGCACCACATATAAATAAATATAATAAAGGTCCATTAACAACTAGCAAAAAAAATTTTTAAAGAATACTTGTAGAAAATCAAGTTTGATTTTTTTGACAGAATTGAACATTGTATTTTCAAAAAAACTATTATATCACATTAATATAAGAATACAATACAATCAGGACACTAGATTATTTTCTGTTAACCAGTTGTTACATTTGGGGGAAGCAGAACATAAGGCTACACAAATATAGGGGAGAAGGCAGGGACAGAGATACACAAGTAGGCACCCAGACATGTCATAAGTTGAAGTAGAACCTAGGGGGGAAATGTTACAGGCCCTGTGGTCAAGAGCCTAGGATATGAATTTGACAGCCTAGGTTCAAATTCTGCCTCTGTCACTAACTAGCTGTGTGACCTTAATCAAATCATTTAGGTTGTCTGAGATTCAATGTCTTTACCTATAAAATGTGATAATTTTTCCTATTTTTAAAATTAAATAGAAACAACTAATTTCAGGTATTAGTATAAAACCTGGTTATGGAAATTCATCAATACATAATAGTTATTTTTCAAGTAGTTTTCCTAAGTGTAAACACAACAATCAGAGGAGGCAGTCAGGTTCAGAGACAGGAGCAGAAGTCCTAGAGACTTTACTAAGGTGGACGTCTTCTTGGTCCCTTGAGCATTTTTAATGAGTTTTTGGAACACGTGACATCTTTCTTCTGGTGGAAAGTATTGCTCTTAAAGCTATTACTTAGTACCTTTACTAAGTACTAAGTGCTTATTACTTAGACACAGTCACTCAGCTAACAATATCACAATGTGAATAAGACCAAAAAACTGAAAAAACAAACCAAACCAAACAAAACAAACAACAACAAAAAAAAAAAAAAGGAGGAATTCAGGAAGGCATTTTCTTTAAAACCCAAAGAGTTATTCTTATGATACTTAAACTTTTCTAGATTCAGAGTATTCATTTTTAAGATGGAAATATGAATACCTACCCCCCTGAGGTTATTGTGAGGATTAAATAGAACAATGCATTAAAACAAATCCAAAAGGATTAGACACGGAAGTACTCATTAAATGGAGCCAGTAGAAACAATAAAGGGTATTAAGAGAATTTGTTTTTTTTACATATCAGTTTTATCAATTCTAACTCTATCTTTTCATAGTTTTCTCACATTTGTTTGCAGAATTACCTTGAAGAGAAATTTTCCTCCCAGAGAACACAGTTTTATAAAAATAACACAATATAGAAAATGCAGTGTTGTAAAAAGAAGCTTAAAACATCTTCTATTTAATATTTCCACTATTTATTACAACTACAGCTTAGTCACTGAAGAAAGTTAGGTATTAAGTGAAGTTAGTAACTGAAATCTTAAGAGTATCTAATATACAAATTGATTGTATGATGTCAGATTATGTACAACATAAAAGAGAAATATATTATTCCTAGTATACTACATTTTATACAGATAGTTCAAAATCTATTTTATAGGCTATATTAAATTTACCTTATATATTTATTTTTTTTAAATTTAAAATAGTCAAAAACTAGGAAGAAACTCTTTTCTTTATCTCAACAATATGATTATTTGCTGTGGAATTTAGATACAATGAACCTCATATATTCATATTACATATATACTCATATATTCAAAAGTTGAAAAGCTTCAATTTGTGTGATAAAAAGGTAGTCAAGATCAGGAATCTCTATTTTTTCCTATAATGTGTTTCAACAGTATTAAAGTTTTATTTTCTCATTATTAAAATATCACATGTCAAAAAGGGGGACATCTTGAACTGAAATCAATTTCCATGCACGTATGAGTTTGTCAGGATGAACCCAACTACTATGCATACCTACAAAGCTCTAATAAAAAAAATTCACATGTCAGAGATAGAATGCAGAAAAGTAGAGAAAGATTAACATGTCAAATGATATAATAATCATATAGAAAATTAAAATTATAACTTTTCATTATTCATATACATGTGCTTCCCTTCATTTCACATTTCCAAGATCCCTGTAAGGATGAAGCTGAGCAACAGCTCTCTTCCTATCCTACATTCCTCTCACAGATGGAGTCTCCGCCCACAACTTTGGCCATGTACTGGTGAACTTCCAGCTTTTCTCTCTACTCACCCACAGGAGGAGAATTAAGAAGTAGCATTCCTGTCTGGTGAGTTCTTCAACCATTTGACACCCTTCAAGTTGCATTAAACAGATGTAGTACCACTGCATTGAAAAGGCAATGTAATTCTCTCTCCTTATTTTCTCCCTCCAATTCTCCCAGTTATAAATAGGTTAATGCATATGTGCTGGAGACATATTCATCCTTAATCATCATTGCATGAAGACCATAAAACCTGATCTCAGTTGGGCAAGCTTCTCCATTACCCATATTACAGACACAGGATTCAAGTAGGAAACCTTTTTTAATTTAACACAAATGATGCCCCAGCAGGGGTCTGAGGGGTGAAAGACAATAGTGATTTAACCCTAAAGATTAAATGCTAAAGTAAGCCTCATATGCATACTTCTATCTCTTAATTGAGCAAGATTTTCCCTGAGACAGTGTCCTCACCCAACTCTAGGCAGGCAATGGTAATTGATAAAATGCTACCCCAGAGTAGATATGTTGGTTTCTTAAGAAATATATTCAAAAATCACAAAAATGTTATGAAATTGAAGATTAACATTTAACAGTTAAAGTTATCGTTTTATCAAGAGATGACTAGTCAAAATATTCATCTAACTCTACCTGTCATTCCTTGTGCCTATCTTTAATTAGGGTTTAATGTATACAGACACAAAGCTAAAGAAAATGCATGTCTCTTCAACTGGTCTTTTAAAACACCTTATGAAGCAATTTTCTTCTACATACAAAGAAATGAGAGTTAAGTAATTTTCCCAATGTCTTAAAATTAATACATAATGACCATGATTTCAACCCAGGCAGTCCAACTCCAGAGTTGTAGCTTTAATGCTATTTTATTATATTTTCTTCTTATGTTAGGGGTCTGAAGGTCTTATGTTAGGCCAACAGTCTGAAGAGTGCAAATTATGGCATTGATCTTTTAATACTCTAACATAGATGTTCCCAAGTGAAAATTACTTTCACAATCAACTTAAGATCCAGCTAGCTGAGTTGTTCACCTAGGCATTAATTTTAAAAGGTTGAATCATGAGACATATTTTTGCTTTATTAAGAATCATTTGCAGGGCTGGGGTTGTGGCTCAATGGTAGAGCACTCACCTAGCATGTGTGAGGTCCTGGGTTCGATCCTCAGCACCACATATAAATAAATAAAATAAAGGTATTTTTTTTAAAAAAAGAATCATTTGCAGACTGGGGCTGTAGCTCAGTGGCAGAACACTTGCCTAGTATGTGTGAGGCACTGGTTTCAATCCTCAGCACCATATTGAAATAAACAAATAAAGGCATGCTGTCCATCTACAGCTACAAAATATTTTTTTTAAAAAGAATAATTTCATACATCTGAGTTGTTTTGTGCAGTGATGTGTAGAAGATCCAAGCAGAAAATCTGATCAACATCGTTTAAACTACAGAAAAGGAAACAGGGACACAAGAATGTAGTAGTAGACTGGTTAGCTAACATACAGTATGTATGGAGGTATGGATGTGTAATATGTCTTTTTTTCTTGCTGCTCTTAGTGTTTTATTTTATCATTGGTTTTCAGTAACTTGACTATAATTTGCCTTGCTGTGATATTCTTTGTTTCTTCTGCTGGGTGTTTGTGGTGTTTCTTGAAACTTGGGGTTTATAGTTTCTGCAAAACTCAGAGACACAGGCAGCTCCTCTAAAGGTATTTTTTCTCCACCCCCATCCCACCCGGGGGAAGCAACCCAGGCAATTCTTGCACTCTCCTGGCAAATATGTTCTAGAAAAAAACAAGAAACACATATAAGAGTTTGAGAATTTAGATTGTGATAAACATCTATAAGGATGGCTAGGAGAGAATTCATTGCCATAAGCATTGACCAGTCAAAGTCAAAAGAACAGTCAAAGTCTAGGAAAGAACACCACCAACTCCTGCTAGTAGTCTATTAGGATGACTCCTTGAAATTTGTACATCATATGGCTCATGGTAAATGAGGTTAAGATAGAAAGCACAAAATACACTATAGAAATCTCAAAAGGAAGATGGCTCTAGGAGGCAGAAATATTCATGTCACTTGACTGAGATATAAGAACTGAATATCTATCATTAAGACCATAAGAAATGTACTAGTGAGAGAGGGGAGAGATAAGATTTTTTTTGAGAAACACTATTATTTCTCTTTCCTATAGGCTCAGTTTAACTATGGTAGATGAAGTCTAGTATCTATAGAGGTAATGGGGTCCTGGAATTGCAGAAGCCATGTGGTAGCACTTAAAAGTTGGAGTGAAATTAGATGTACTTCTGGGTTGACTGCTAGGTCCAGAATGACCTGCAAGGTCCTTCTATTCATAGGGATCTGTGGCATAGCTCAAGGATTATGAAGAATCTGGGGGCAAAATAACACACAGCATACCAAAGATTTGCTTCAAGTACATAATTCTTAAAACCTGAGATTGGGATAACAAAATACTGATACCAAGTACTGGCATGGAAGGTCATTGTCATTTCTTCATTTCCCAAATCTGAGTTTCCAGATTCAGGACCTCATGATTAAAGGGAAAACCTGGTTGCTTTGTATAAACACCCTGCAACACCACAGAAGTTATTAAATATTCTTCTCATATTTCCTCAAAGCAACCTAAGATTACTTATCATGATACCTAAGTATTAAGAAAGGGGAACATCTGAATTTTTCCTAAATAGTGTTTGGGAGGAATTGAAGTGCCTTTATGATAGTTTTGTCGCAGAAGAGACTTATCAAGAACAAATTATAAAGTTTTTATTTAAATTAACAATGGTTAAAATGCATTCTCAAACACACTCATTGATTAATTCCTTAATCCTTAAATATATAATTCTGATATATAGAGGTAAATCTTGACAGAATCATCTTGATCAGTGGTATAAGAGCCACTGTGATAAGAAGACCAAGTGAAAGGCAAGAAAATTCCCACTTCCTAGCCTAAATAGATAAATAAAAGAAATATTGAATCTGAGGGAAAATGCACAATAACACTTCCTTAAAAGAATTAAAAGATTACAGAGTAGTGGTCCCTTATGACATCATTACCGTTCCATTTGTCATCAAACAAAACAAAACAAAAACTCCAAAACAGATGAATTGTGTTGGACTATCATAAATCTAAAAGTACAGCAGCTGATGTGCTAAATTCAAACAACCAGTGGCTCCTATTTTGCAAACATTGATCTGGCAAATGCATTGTTCTTGAACCCTAGTAGGGAGTCTCCACAAGCATTCACTTTTACATGGCAGAAGAGTAGTACACATTTGCTCTCTTTATCCAAACCTAATGTTAACTCTCTAACTTTCGGTCAAATTCAAGTCTTCAGGGACTTCTAATATCTTGACTTTATCAGAACATCATCTAGACACAATATACTAATGGATAATGCTATATGAACCTGTGAACGGAAAGTATGGAGTATCTTTAGATTACATGTATGTCAAAAATTGGAGAAAAACTTTGTAAATATTCAGGGTGCCATCACGATAGTGAAATTTTTAGTAGTTTAATGGTCTGAGACAAATAAGGGCATCATCTCTGGATATTGTGAAATATATATATTTGATTTTTGTTCCTCTTTCTTGGACACATCTCAGCTCCTAAAACTCCTAGAATCTCCAAGTGAGACTGCTAGTGTCTTCTGTATGCCAGTGAGATGTCTTGTGGCCCCTGGTTCCTAGATATCTGCAGGAGGGGGGCTGGTCACTAGAAAGATGATTAGAGGGTTAAGATTTTCAGCCCTACCTCCCAAACTCCAGGCAGGGGGAAGGAGCAGAAAGTTGATCTGATTGCTGATGGTCTGATTGTTATAATAAATCATGCTTATATAATGAAGTCTCTCTAAAAACACAAAAGACCAGGGTTCAGGAGAGCTTCCAGAGAGCTGGACAAGTGGGCTTCATGGAAAGTGGTGTAGCAGAGATGCATGGAGACTCTGCACCCTTCCTACCTGCCTAATCCATTGCACCTCTTCCAACTGGCTTCTGGCTGTTCATCTGTATCCTTTGCAATATCCTTTATTACAAACAGGCAAAGTTCAGTGTTTCCCTGTAAGCCACTCTAGCAAACTAATCAAACCCAAGAAAAGGGTTCTAAGAGGCCCAATGTTATAGCCTGCTGGTTTTAAGTATAGACCATAATTTGGGACTTGTGGTTGGTATCTGAAGTCGTGTGAGAGGGGGTCTCATGGAACCAAACCCTCATTGTGGGTTCTGACACTGTCTTCAGGTAGATTAGGAGCACCCAGCTAGTGTTTGCTAGAGAGTTCCTTGAGGCATAGAAAACAACCACCACCACATTTAATATCAGAGGTATTGTGTTCATGAGTGGTTCATGGGAGTAGGAAAAACATTGTTTTTTCCCAGTAATTTCTAAATTAATCCTGCATCTGCTAAGAAAAACACTATATTTGTTGAATTCTCTGGGGTTTTAGAGGTAGCACATAGCACATTTGTTAATGCTAAACCAACCTATCTGTTCAGAAGGTAACCAGCAAGCAAGGTTCCTGTGGTAAATCAGACTGCTGTGAAAGCTTCCACAGAACTCAGATAGCATGACCCTCCAGATCTGATTGTGGTAGGGATAATCATGATGGTAACCTGCCTGTGAAGCCTTGCAAGCCCCAGTAGAAGCAATACAATGCAAACAACCGAAATTTCCGCCTCTCACCCCAATTCCAGGCATCATGTCTCCCAAGTCAGAGAGATTCTGACTGTTTAAAAAATAGTTCCTGGTATAGTACTGAGCACTCAATCCTGAGACATCAAAGAGATAAGAAGACTTGACCTACATTGACTAAACTTTTGAGAAATGGGAATTGAAAGCTAGCAGATAAATTATTGTTCCATTCTCTTCCTAAGCAGGCTCTCTTTCGATTCTGTCGTCCACATGGTCCTTTGAAGGACAGTCCTGTGAGACGAGTGATCAGATGCACTAGACCACTTAGGAACATTCTCAGTTTGGTCTGGCTTCTGTCCATTATCACTTTCCTTCTCCCTCACATATGCTTCCTGGGGGAAGCAAAGATAAGACAACTGTCCTGCTTCAAACTTTTCCAACTCTGAACACTTAACAATCCCCTCCCAATACTCCTTGCCTTGCAAGTATTAAGTATCTCCTAATACCGAATTAACTTGGTGTTCCTACAGGAAACATGTCGTCTTATACCTTTGAACATTTACGTGCTCTTTACTCTGTCCATAAGGCCATATTCATTTCCATGTAACTATCCAGTAGTAATTTATCAGGACGACTGCCTTCTGTGATTTCCTCCTGAGGGGCAGAGGCATGAGGTACAGAAATCCATCATTTACATTACAGGCGATTGTCTGGAATACCCTACACCACCAATGCAGTAGGAATTCTGCCACTCTGTCATGATCCTGAAAGTTCATGACATTTTCCTGCCATGCTCTGATATACATGTGTCATGCTGGCGCCTCTATGACAAACCAGACAGGTATTAGGGGAGGAAATGAAGGAGAGTAAATTCCCTTTGAGAAAATGGAAAGGCTATTTTGAACGTGTTCGTTACCTGGACCCTGGAGTTTGGACTGTTGACTGAAATAAAGGAAATCCAGACTGTCCCCTGACTGTGGACAAGAAAGTAAAAGATTCATTGAGAGTAGGTAAAATTCAGAAACATATGCTCTACTTTGGGAGGAAGAAGAAAGCCTGCAACTGCAGATTTCTGGCCCAGACTTTGAGAACTTGGAAAACTACCCAGCAAAGAACCCAAGGTTACATTTTACAAATTAAAGGAACACTGCCCATTATAGCTCAAGTTACTCGTATTTGGTCTGAAGAGTTATCACATTTGCAGTAAATTTCACTTTTTACTTGAGGTAGAATATAAACTGATGCCTCCTTTAGTTCAAGTATTTTTGAGTGCTTTATCCCCACTAACTTGCTGTGCGAGCCACTTAGATGACAGAGATGAATCACAAGGTCTTTGCTGTCAAGGAGCCTACAGTTTCAATGAGACAGAAACCAGTCCTATGGGTAACAACTGGATAACATAAGTGCTATGATCAAGGTATGCCCAGGGTTCTAGGGGACACTGGGCACCATGCCTGGTCCAGTACAAGAGCACAGACCCTTGCTCTCTAAAGTACAGCAGGTCAGGAACATCATGGATGATGATCAAGATTCTGTAGCAAGTAGGATCAACAACAATGGATACAAAGGCTGTATGTGATCTCAGAGTGTTCTGCTGCAAAAACGCCCAGGTTTAAAGGAAAGGTGGGCCCAGTTACTATAATTTTCAGGGGTCTTTCTCTTTGATAATTTACGTTCTCTTTTCTGCTTTTTTCCAACTTAGTGAAGACTCCTGGGTATGATGGAGTTGTTTCTATCCCCTGTTGACCTTCACTTTCCATTTATTTGGTCCATTTTCTTCTAGCATTTAAAAAATGATCTTTTACAGCTCTGTTGTCTTAACGAGGCAGCCTCTTCTGCTGGTATTTCATAAGTAAACCAACATTTCCCTTCAGATCCAGCACCTGGGATTCTGAGACTACTTTCTTTTAAACTTCCCCCACACCCACCTGCAGAAAACATCTCCCTCCTCTCTCATTACTCATTCTGTTTGTTTAAAGTCCTGTGCATGAATTCTCCTCTGCTGTCCTATGTGGTAGGCAGGAGGGAGAGATCACTGTCCATCTGGATTCTTGCCTGTGTTCATCCTTTTCTCCCAGGAGTGAGCACACATTATTAAGACTTTAGACTCCTTTGAATTCTGTTTGATATTGAATGGGGTTGTTTACTTCACAGTTCTGGAGGTTCGCACATCTAAAATTGAACAGTTCATAGAGTGGGAGAACTGTATGTGGCTGTAGTCTTAGGCCGGAGTACATTTGGATGGAAGGAGTATATGTCAACTAAATGCAAGTAGCAATGAGCACATGTGCTCTGAAGGCAGACGAGCAAATTTGACTCCTTATTTCCTGCTGAACATAGAGCCTCTTTTGTCTCCGGTTGTCTTCCAGCAAACAAAGAAGCCACTTGGCCACATATAGCTCACGTTTTATTTATTTAGTTCCCCCCTGTAGCGTTTTCAAACCAAGCTGCCCTACATGAAGGAATCATGTCTACTGATTAGCAAGGCCAGACTGTTGCTTGGGAAGTTTCCCTGTGACCTCTGTGACGGATTAATTGTTTGCCATAAGGAAGTCTCTTAACCTTGTGGTATTTCTCTTTATATTCTCCAAATGGAGGATAATAATGCTAAGAAAGAAAAATGACTTGAAACTCACAAATGAGAAGCATCCTTTCAACGTCTTTGTACATATTGAATTCCTGTTACAATAACAGTACTATTTGGTCTGGTTTAAAATAATTCAGGAGAGTTCCAGAACACTGCTCTCTGGACAATAAAACAATTTTTCAAATGTTACCATTTTGTTTAAATGTACTGTTTCACTTAATGAGTAATTTGTGATCAAACGTATTTTAATTCTTCTTACTATCTGAATTAGTTTTTAAAAGTAATAAAAATATGATTTTCTTCATAGTAGGAGGTTGATAATACAGGTATACCTTGTACAAATGGCAAATAAATATGAAGTCCATTCCAACAGTTTACATCTGAAATATAAATGAACAATACAACTTTAAAATGACAGTGTTTAAGAATTAGCACATGACTGTGTCTTATAGAAAATACTAGTCAGAAATGAGCATCCAACACAGAAAAGAAAAAAACAAAGGAAAGAAAGTAAGCAGTCTACTGTTATGACGGTTGAAATATTGGTTGCAATGCCTTTGAATAAAAAAAAAAACTGCATAGTTTACAAATAAAAAGCTTGTGACGTGCTTTGGTACCATGAAAGATACTACACAGAAGTAGTGTTTAGAAAGCTAAAGGAGCTCTATAAATGAGTGTTGACTATAGAAGAACACTACATAGTAATAATGTTTCCAGAATGACCATTGTGTTTGTATGCAATGGCAATCTTTTTACACATGCAGATTTGGAGGTTAACATTTATTAAATTGGAAAGCAACTTCAAGCCACTGCAGGGGCATCTTTAGGAATCAACATTACCATGGCATGGAATACTTTATGTGGCTGTAGTCTTAGGCCGGAGTACATTTGGATGGAAGGAGTATATATCAACCAAATGCAGGTAGCAATGAGCACATGTGCTCTGATCCAAACTATGGGACTCCACCTTTTGACAGCTGCTTCCCCAACCAGAACCAGACCAGGAACTGCTGGAAGAACTACCTGACTTCCCCAGAGGGAAGACCGGAAAATGACCACAAAGTGGGTGATGTCTGTGTGCAAGTGGCACATTGCATGTGGACAAGCACCTCAGCCCCATGGTTCCCAACCCAGGATGACTGCCAAGCATAAGACACACTTCCTGGGAAGACCTGAACCAGCTCCACTCCACCTCTCCTTTCCTCTGTCCTTCTTCCAGAGTGACAAAGCAGTCCTGGGTACATGGTAGTCCTTACCCTGGGACCCTGAATCATGACTCAACAAAAACTCATTAGAAATGTCTAAGATTGGAAAGCATTAGAAAACTCTTATTATAAAAGTTATTGTATTTCAATTAATTTTTTAAACTGCAATGCTACATGCTACTCTTGTATAAAGCATCAGAGACAATGCTTGATCATCTTTGGACAAACTGCTAGTCTGATGAAATAAATTTTTATCCACCTGTATGAGCTTTTACTTCTTTTTTAGCCTCTTGTGTAGATTCATTGTACTTCAAGTGCAACAATCCCAGCTTAAATTGGTTTATATTCTGTGTTTTCACTGGAGTTTTCTTCATTGTTTGCACTTGCAATGTTACTCTGAGTTGAAGCTTTGACATTATAATTTTTTGTAAACTACATTTACATTTAGCTATTTTCAAGCTATTCACTATTTGTTAACTAGAGAAATAACAGTGACAATAAAAACATGCAAAATTAATAAATGGCAACAATGATATAAAATGGGATGAAAATGCTAGGGGAAATGAACTTATGCTATTAAATGAGCTCACACAAAATGATCAAGCATTCTTATAGTAGATACACATGATTTAAGAATTATTGACACAACATGCATAACTTTGAGGACATTATGCTAAAATAAAATAAGTCAGTTAAAAGAAAAAAGACAAATACCATATGATTCCACTTAAAAAGTTACCTAGAAAAGTTAATTCATAGAAACAAGACATAGAATAATGGTTGCCAGGGACTGTAAGGAGGGAGGGTTTAATGGGTCTAGAGTTTTAGCTTTGAAAGATGAAAAAAAATTCTGTAATGGATGAACAATTATGCAGATGTAGTTAATAGCAATGAACTATGTACTTAAGAACATCTGGAGCTGGGAGTAGAGCTCAGTGTTAAAATGTGTGGTTCGAACGCATGAGACCCAGGGATAGACCCTCAGCACTGCTCCTGCCCCCATGACACCAAAAAAAATAAATAAGAAGATTGATGATAAATTTTATATTATGTGTATTTTACAACAACTAACACCTTTAGGATATTATTATTAATTAATATTAATATTATTATTAATTAATATTAATATTATTAATTTAGGATATTGTTATTAATTAATATTAATATTAGTAATAATAATATGGGAGTTCTGTGAAAGTTTTAATAATATCATTGGGGGAAAAAAGTGGCTTCATTTCTTGTTCCTCTGAAACCACTCTGTAGATAACACCAATGGGCCGTGGGCCGTATTCAGACAGTCACTCATGACAGGAATCTTGTGTTGCCACTCCACTCTTGTTCCTTCTCTGGGGAGGAGTATGGATGTCAACAAAGTAGAAGATTTTGAAAATAAAGAAAAATTATTAAAAGGTCTATCTTCCCTGAGGAGTAACTTTTTTTTCCTCTTATAATGATTTCACCTTGTTAGAGAAGAGTGGCATGAAAATACCAGCTTGGATTTTCCCTTGCCTGAAAATACAGAGAGCAAAGAGACTTAGTGGGTCATCTGGCTGCATTTCTTAAGTCTCATCTACAAGGCAAACAGCCTAAAAGAGGCATTGCACTCACTTCCACAGTAATAGAACTCCCGGTATACAGGAGAGTAAGGGTCAATGCCCTAGTGAGTGATGCAGAATGGTCCTCTGTATTTATCTCCAATGCATGAGTAATTTGATACATGAGGAGTCATAGAATGTAATATGTAGACTAGCATCTTCAAAGTAATCTTGTTTGATTATCCATAGGAAGGTTTTGATTGTCATCAGTAGGAATCAGTAGGTAAGGAAAAGTTGCACAAATAAATTAGTTTAAGAGTTTAAAGTCCTCTTACTACTTATTCTATGTGTATACAGAAATTACTTTTTAAAAAGAAACCTTAAGAAGAATAATCAGTTTCCAGAACTGCAAAATTCATTTGTGCTGAATGAAAATCATATCTCTTTAAGAAAAAATGTGACATCCTCCATATTATTAGGACAATATAAAGCCCGTTTTGTTAAATTTATATCAGGGGGAAAATATCTAATTTAATCTTTCTTACATTGACACTAGTTATAAAACATCTTGAAAATGCACATACAATGAATTTTATTGATAAATGCATATCACTGGAAAATACATTCATAAGCCAACACTAAAACTTTAGTACTTGAAAGAAAATGAAAGAACCTTCCCCTCTTAACCTAGTCACATTAAAGCTACACTTCCGTCAGCCAGCAACATTGATTAATGACTAATGCAGAGCACTACATATGTTCTTTGAGTTCAATCAAAATAGAATATCTTGCTCTTGCCTTTAAAGACCTCTTTTTCTAATAAATCTCCATTAACACAGAAGCAATGAAACACATTCAGAACTCATAGAGAATGCACTAAGGTTTACAGAATCAATAGGCAGGGAAGTTTAAATAATGGGGCAGCAAAAGGGAGCCCAGAATAGAGTCAGGATGCGCTAGTTTTAGTCTCATTAAAATATCACACGACATCAAGTTTTAATATATATAGTCCAATCTCTGTAGAAGACCAGAGTCAAGGACTGGTGCAAACACACACAATGAGAGTTCAATCACAGATGGTCTCATTGATGTGCTCATTGTTCCTGCCCTTGGGAGGCCCAGAAGGAGCTGCCTCAATGGCTTCTGAGGCTGGAGGATTCAGAACCAAAGGAATCAGGAATATATCCTTTGGGTGCTTTGACAGGAAACAGACAGCCTCCTTCTACACTCCCATTCTGAGGAGAGGAGAAGGTTTGTGGGGCTGTGATGATTCACCCACTATGATGATTACCATACCTTCAGAACTCCAATAGAGAGACCTGAGCCCCAGTAAGTTGAGAAAGAAAAGCAACAATCCATCCAAGGAAGATCAGCAGAACCAACAGAACCCAGGCCCAGTCAAGAGAGCAGTTTGAGCAAAACAATTGACAATTTGAGTAAAGAAGTAATAAGAACAATTCAAGGAATCCAAGTACAGCAACAGGAGACTGAAGATAAGCGACTTAATACATGAGTCAGAGGTACAGAGGAGGAGCATGGAAAAATCAAGGGCAACAACTGCTTCCAAAGACATAATGTGAGAACACAAAGAAATGAAAATGAAGAAAGAGATGATACTTGGAGAGCTGCAGGAGACCAAGGGTAGAAATTGAATTTCCATGAGAAAAGGAAAGAATTGGAAAAAAATAAAGAAAGAAGTAATTAAAGAAATGATAGATATAACTTTCTGTAAGTTGAAGAATAAACTCCTCTAGTCTTCAGGGCAAATTGAGAAAAAAAAATTCTACACATGTTGTATACAAATTTTAGTAAAAATTTCTGAACTCTAAAAGACAATGAAATATTCTTAAAACTTTCAAACAAAACAACTCAAATGAGAAAAAGAAACTGACAGGCATTGAGCTTCCATCAGCAATATCTGAGAGTAGAAGACACTAAAATGACACATTTAGACTAAAAGGGAAGTTATTACAAGCCATCACATCAAAACTTTTTATAAACCATTTTAATTAAATATGATATTGGTATAAAATAGACAAATATCAAAAGTCTAGTAATTCCAGAAATAAACCTATATACATAAAAAAACAATATATGATAAAGGTAGAAGTTTAACTTTTTAAGAAAATAACATACCTGGTCACTGGTTTGTACAATTATATTACAAAAATTCAAAACAAAATTCCAGGTTAATGAAGGAACTAAATTTTTAAAAAATCTGAACAAGATATTTTCAATTCAGATGACAGACACAATAACTAGTATTCATAGCAAAATAAACTAGAAATAACATGAATGTCCATCAATAGGGAAATAACGTGAAAATTTATGGTCCATATTTCAAAGATTATTATGAAGCCTTTAAACATAAGTTAGAGCTATGTTAATTGACTTAAAGGATTTTTTGCTAGTTATGAAGTAAAAAAACAAACAAGAAAACAATAAAACTCCAACAGAAAAAGAAAAGCTTACACTCAAATTTATAGAAATTTGAAAAAAGTGACTACAACTATTATTGGAAAGCAGGAAAAGGTATGTGTTTATCCACTAATGTGAAAATTTTCAAGTGTTACTTTTTTAATTGAAAGTATCTAGATTGTTTAATTCAAATTCAATTGAATCATAAAGGAATCAAATGCAAACTCCTATTTTTTTCTGCCTTAGACTCTATTTTACAAACAAAAGAATCAAATAGAAAAAAAATAACTATAGATTATATTTATAATGCTTATAAAAGAGGTCTTAATTTTTGAATATGAACTTTCTGGGATACCCGAATTGTCCTGTTCAAAAATACACATATATCACATTCTTCTTGGTGTAACTCTCTGAGCTCTATAAATAACACAGAAATCTGTGCTCCAAGAGTTCCTGGAATAGTTAAAATCTCTTTACCTTTGAAACCCTTAGATACAGATACTGGCATCTTGTGAACACGGCTTCTACCTTCACCAGCATTGCAGACACATTGACACAGTACATGACATGTGTGTGATTTTTAATGTGCTTATTATTACTCAGAATAGACATGGCTATGCTGCCATAACAAAGTAACCCTGGATTCTCAATGTCTTATCAAAACTAAGGTTTATTTCTTACTCCTACTATATGTGCTTCAAGATTTCACTCCAAGTAGTCATCCTAAGACTCTGGTTCTTGGAAGCCCAATTGCCTTTATGGAACACATAGCCTGGGAAGGCCCCATGAAGAGCCTTTATTTAGCAGGGAAGAAAAGTTGTAGAGGTTCCCTTACAGGAAATTAAGTTCTTCAGCTTGTCTGCTCTTGACTTGTTGGACAGACTAATCACATGTTGCCACCTGATAATGACGGGCTGTGAAGGAGACTTGCCCATGTGCTCAAAAGGAGGTAGAACTAGAACTAGCTGATCCCTTGAATTCTTTACCAGCATTTTTTTTGACAATGGGGATTTTGTTTGTGTTTACATTTTGCTAAGATATGAGCCTAAGCCATAGAGGACAGTAGTGGAGGAAGAAGCTACAAAATAAATGTATTTGATAAAGAAATTTTTACAAAGGGAATTTAGATGCCTGCTGAAATGGTTGAAAAGAAAAGAAATGGAATGTTTCCTGGTGGCAGCTCTAGAAGAATTGGATGCTATTTAAGTAACAAATAAGGTATGGAATTAGGTTATAAAAACAATGTGTAGGAATTGCAAAGGAGGGACAAAAGCGGCTAATAAAGATAAAGGAAGCAGAGAAGGCTGCTATCAAAGTGTGGCAGCACAATATGACATTTCCAAATAGTACGGTGGAGAAGAACAGAGCTGACTGCTCAAACTGACAGTAAGCAGCTGTGGCTGCCACTGAGTCCTCTGTGTATGGCACACCCTGAGTACTGTGCTGTAATTTGGCATCTCACATCTTAGGATTTAGCTTGAAGTCAGGCAGTTAGCTACAGCCAGAATTCTGAATAAGATATTCGTTTGCTTTTACTTGAAGTATTGAGATCTTCCTGAAGTTCTTTCTTTTCTAAAAATACCCATTACACAAGCATAACAAGAGAGTTCACATATGTCCTTGAATTAACTGCAACAAATGCCATATTGTCATTTTTCAGAGCTATCATCAGACATTCCACTTCATACCCTATAATTCAGGCAACATGCATGATAGAGATTTTTCCAGTGAACTACATCAATAAACAACAAAAACCAAGAGCACATTTCCCAGGAAAATTAAATGCTAATAGGACATATCTACTCATTGCTTATAAAGTTAGATATAATAATATAATCCAAATCTTTAAAATGCATATACACCTTGTTACCCACTACTAATGTATTTTCCCTATCATGGGTGACTAGCTTTCCTCCTACTATAATTATTCTAAATTATGTTTAATATATTGCTTGTCATTTGCATCATATAAATTTTATTAACCATTTACATAAATGTGCCATTATTATATCAACACTTTTTAAAAAATGTTCATTAAGTTCACCTTGGAATCAAATTTGAGAATATATTCTAATATTTTACCATGGACAAATTTATGTAAGTGGTGATGTTTAAACACAGCCATTTGAGCAGAAAGATCAATGGAGGAAAAAAAACAGGGGAGGGAGGAGGGAAAGGGGAAGTACTAGGGGCTGAATTAAAGCAAATTATATTTCATGCCTTTATAATTATGCCCAAATGAATCCTAATGTTATGTATAACTAAAAAGAACCTTTTTTAAAAAACAGAAAGATCAATGGAGGAAGGAGATGGAAAAGAGAGGAAGAGTGGGAAAGTTAGGGAGGATGGGGGTACTGAGAGGGAGTAAATCAAATTCCATGCATGTATGATTTTGTCAAAATAAACCCAACTACTATGTATAACAACACTACTCTAATAAAAAATAAAAATAACAAATGAATAAATACAACCATTTGAGAAATCAAATTGAAAAGGAATTGATTAAGCATTGCTAAAAGCACATTTTCTGAAAAGTAAATGTTTAGGAAAAGAGCCAGAAGCTGCTATATCAGATAAGCAAAGCTCTAAGTAACAACAAGGAGGTAGACACACACTTGTTATTTCTAGCACATCATCCACATGATGAGGAATTTAAAGTAATGGAAGTATTTAAGTGAAAATTAAGAATTGGAGAGAAGTTCAGTGGATTGGACAATGAGGAATGAAGGGAAGGGAGGAAGAAGAACAAAGGAAAGTCAGTGGAATAAGTCAGACATAACTTTGCTGTGTACATCTATGAATTTACCACAGTGTACATCCACAAGAAATTAATTTTAAAAAACAACTATGGGAAAATGGCAAAAAGACAAATAGAGGGAAGAGATAAGGAGAAGTACTGGGGACTGAATTAGAACAAGATATATTCCATGCTTTTATAATTATGCCAAAATAGATTCTACTGTCATGTGTAAAGGATGACTAAATGATTAAATGAAATATAAAGCCCAATGAAAAATAAAAAGAGAAAATGTGAACTAAAAGAAAGAATTTGAGTTTTTTAATTATCTGTTTAAAAAAGTAGGATCAATACAAAAAAAATATATCGCTCCTTAGATGTAACTATTGACATTATTTTTCACTAAGAAAAACTGGCACTTAGCCGTTGTAATTCAGAATACACAAAATATCCTTTGTAGATTCTTGTCCTTATCTAAATACCTTTGATTAGATTATGGTGTTCCTAAGTTCTTCAGCACTCTGTCTTAATCCTATACTACCTTCATTCTCATCAAACTCCTAGGGAGAGAAAATCCAATCCCAGGCTTTTAATTGCTATTTGTGTTCCAATGGCTTTTAAATCTTATAGCTCTTGATTGAGTTTTCAGCCATCAGGACATCAACATCTCACTTCCCCACAGGTGGCTCAAACTTAGTTGCTTCTATATTAATCTGACATCCTCTACCTCCCCCAACCCTACCTTGGCCTGAAAAACCATGCTTTAGCCAGGCGCATAGTGCATGCCTATAATCCCAGCAGCTCAGGAGGCTGAGACAGGAGGAAGGATCATGAGTTTAAAAGGGCCTCAGCAACTTAGGGAGGCCCTAGAAAATTCAGTGAGATCCTGACTCTATATTTAAATACAAAAAAAGGAGGCTCAGTGGTTGAGTGTCCCTTGGTTCAAACCCCAGTACTAAAAGTAAAAAAAAAAAAGGAAAGAAAATACAAAATGCCCCAATAAGAATTGAAAATAATATACGTGTCCATCAATGATTAACTTAGAAAGAAAGGGATGAAATCACTTCCAGTTTCCGTGTCCTTCCTGTGTTTGTGACTGTGTGTGTGTGTGCATGTGTGTGTGTGTGTTGTGGTAATAACACAAAAAAGATCTTCCCTCTTAACATATATTTAAGTACACAATACTATATTGTATAGATGTTGAGTTGTAAAACATATTGTTAGAATTTATTTACCTTGCACATTATCTTTGTGCCCAAAATAATATATAATTCTTCATAGCAAGGTGATTATCATACTTTAATTATATAAAAATAGTATTCATATTGTATTGTTCCTACATAGAAAGACTTTAGTTTCTCTGATTTAGTTAAATAGTATCAGTGAAATTTGAATTGTACACAAATAGAGTTTTAGAAAACCGTGACCTTGAGGACTTGATACTGCCACTGTTGGAGAAACTTCTTCCAGAAGAACCTAGAGATGATGAATAAATCCACATAGATGAGGAAATGAGGAGGTGAGGAAAAGGATAAGCAGTTTCCCAATGGGAGAAAGAAAGAAAGAAAGAAAGAAAGAAAGAAAGAAAGAAAGAAAGAAAGAAAGAAAGAAAGAAAGAAAGAAGGAAAGAAGGAAGGAAGGAAGGAAGGAAGGAAATAGAGAGAAAGAGAGAAAGAGGGAGGGAGGGAGAAAGAAAGGAAGAAAGAAAGAAAGAGAGAGAGAGAAAGAGGGAGGGAGGGAGGGAGAAAGAAAGGAAGGAAGAAAGAAAGGAGGGAGGGAGGGAGGGAGGGAGGGAGAGAAAGAAAGAAAGGACATTAACGGAACCCTTACAGATAACTTTACGAAATTAGGAAAATTCAAAACAATAAAAAAGTGTTGGAAGGTGACCCAGACTTAGAAAGAATGACAATTTACCAAGTCATCCATAAAATGTTTTCTTAATATTATGATTTGTAGGAGGAGAAGGTGGCCAGCACTATTCAAACTACTCTTATGAAGTTTTTACAAAGAAATAAAATTGGCCGGGCACAGTGTCGCATACGTATAATCCCAGCAGCAAGGGAGGGAGGCTAAAGCAGAAGGATCGTGAATTGGAAGCCAGACCCAGTAATTTAGCAAGTTATTAAACAACTTAGACAGACCCTCTATCTAAATAAGATATTTTCTAAAAGTGCAGAGGATGTGTCTCAGTGGTTAAACGCCCCTGGGTTCAATCCCAAGTACAAAAAAAGTAAAAAGAAAAAATTAAGAAATAAAAAAATTATTTTAATTCTTGGTGTTTCTAATGTTTTTAAATTATCGTGTGCTGGGGGCTGGGGCTGTAGCTCAGTGGTTGAGCACTGGCCTCACATGCATGAGTCACTGGGTTCAATCCTCAGCACCACATTAAAAAAATAAATAAATAAAGATATTGTGTCCATCTACAACTAAAAAAAGATTTTAAAAAAAGAAATTATAGTGTGCTAAAGAAATGTTCATTTTATTATTTTGTTGTTTACTATGCATTTTAACAAATAAGAGGTTTTTAAAAATCAGGACAAAAATGGTTAAAGATCATAGAACAGTCATAATTTTTCTCATAGATTATGAAGATCATTTTGCATATTTCCAGTGTGTGAGCCAGTTTTTGGATTCCACACTATCATGACAAGTGAGGACCATCTGCAATTAATGTCTCTTTCTACCACTGAACCTTCATTATTGAATCCAAGTAAAAAAAACCAGTGCCTGGAACAGTGCTCCATGAGTACCTATTGAGGTGAAATGAAAAGATATGTCTTTAATATATAAACTCTTAGCATCAAGCCATAGCAAAGAAAATCATCCAAAATATAGCATTGTTTGCCAGATGAAAAAGTCAGAAACAATGTAATATCTGATATAAAAGGAAATTTTCAGCAAATTATTACACGTCTTCATAGTAGACTATTATGCAGGCAGAATCTTTATTAACCTTTTGTAATAACCTAGAAAATGAAAGCCAGGATACAAAATTACATGTATATGATTTCAGAGGTAAAAAAAAAAAAACACAACATGTTTTTAAATAATGAAAGAATGTAGAATAAATTATTTTTACTGTTGTGTGTCAGCTTTTGTCTTCTGAAAAGCTCATGCTAAGACTGAGCTGGGAGTGCCAGAGGTTTATGTGGGGCTAGTAGGGGAGCACTTTGGGGGTGTTAACACCCACGGAAGAATAAAGAGAGGAAGGGAGAGTGAGCAGCAAAAGTCTCCCTCAGATCCTGGTGCAGATCTGAAACCTGGGGAAAGAAAGTGGGGAGAGAAGGCAAGATTTTGCAAGGAGAACTTCAGACTACTGTGCAAATCTGACAGTTTCTGCCAACCCCAAACTGCTCATCAGAGGCATCCTATTTGGAGCAAAAATGGCCAGAAACAAAACACAGAAAAATTCATGAAAATTCAGCGTTCAGTTGTTGCAAACCAGGAATGACTTAATTAATATCTGCCAAAGCAAAGTTCTATAGTAATCTTCATAGTTGATTGTGAAACAGTGAAAACAGTTCCAAGGAGAAAACAATGTGCCCAATTTCAGCATTTCTATTCAACTTTACAGTAGAAACCCCAGCCAGAATAGAAAAGCAAAAAAGAGTTGAAATGTGTAACATTTGGAAAGGAAAAAATCAAAGTCATTCTTATTTGAATATGATACAAATTACATAGAAAACACAAAAGAACTTGCAGATCAATTATCAGTCTTAGAAAAAAGACAACTTACTGATTTTTTTTCTTAAAAAGATACACAATTTAGTAGCAGTCCTATACAACAGTAATAAATATTTAAGAATATGACAATAAAGACAATAATTTACACTAGCATTAAAAGGTATAATGGTGATCAAGGTACAAAGTTTCAGTTGGGAGAAATAAGTTCTAGAAATCCATTTGTTTATCATGGTGACTACAGTTGATACTAATGTATAGTATACTTTAAAAATTGCCAAGAGAGTAGAAATGTTCTTACCATTACAAATAACAAGTATGTAAGGAGATGGATGTGTTAGTTGGCTTAATTTAATAATTTCATAATGTATACA
Source organism: Marmota monax (assembly GCF_021218885.2). Taxonomy (NCBI): domain Eukaryota; kingdom Metazoa; phylum Chordata; class Mammalia; order Rodentia; family Sciuridae; genus Marmota; species Marmota monax. The sequence continues at coordinate 675,538 of NW_026691982.1, read as the reverse complement.
TATATCAAAACATCATACATCTAAAAAGACATAATATTTGTCAATTATACCTTAATAAATCTGGGTTTAAAAGATAATATAAAGTGTATCATGATAAATCTACCAAAAGATCTGTAAGATCTCAATTGAGTAAACAAAAAAGCTTTCAGAAAGGCATCATAAAACATCTAAACAAAGAAATATAACACACTCACCAATTACAAGATTCATTATTCCCTAATTCATCTATAGATTCAATGCAATTGTTATTATAATATTTTTGCAATAACAATTCCAACGGGTAAATTTTTATGCCACTAGCTAAATCTATTCTATGTTTTTGGAAGAGAAACATACCAAGAAGGCAAGACTTTCACAAAATAGAAAAATAAATAAAAGGACTTTGTTTACCAGATATCAAGACTTATTCAAAAGTCATCACAATTAAATTAAAGTAGTATTGCTCTAGAAGGGAGTATTTGACAATAGAACAGAATAGAGCACCTAAAAAAGTCCACAGGGGGATAAAAAAAAAAAAGCCACATGAACTGACCAGTTCACGTGGGGAGGAAAAGGAGAAATTTTCAAAACTGAGCTCCAACATTGGGTGATCACCATACAAAAATTTAAAAATTAAACATTAATTCCGATTGGACTAATAGGTGATTTTATTAGAATTATAACACTATTAGGAGACAATATACATTGAAACCTTTATGACTGTAAGGCAACTAATTCTTCAATAGGAAAAAAGTACAAATAATAAAGGAACAGATGGATAAATATTATCACATTAAAGAGTGAAAATTCTTTTTTTTTAATCCAATGTCACCACAGAGAGGAAAAAGACAAGCTGCAGACAGAGGAAAGATATTTATAGCACACATAAGTAAGAAAGTATTCTGTTAGAATACAGAAAACTCCCACAAATCAATAAGAAAATGGCAAATACCTCCACCTAAGAATGGATGAAGTCTTAAACAATTCACAGATAGGGAATCCAAATGTGCTGCTAGAATATAAAAGGATGCCCCGCTAGGGTTAAGGAAAAATGCCAACTCTAACCACACTCCCCACATAGCTGAGAGTTATGCAATTTTACAGTTTGAGGGCTTTCAGAGACCCTCCCTTGCGAGGGGGGTGCACATCTATCAGAGTCGACTAATTGCATAACAAGCAAATGCAACAACTATATAATGATCCAGAAACTAGAAATGTTTTTCTTGTTTACATAAAACCAAAATAGATGTCCCAATTGTCAAGTGGCAGGGACCCAGTTTCTTTTAATCTTGTACAGAGCTCTGTCATCTTCAATATGTGGCATCTAAGACAATCCTGGGGTGGTCTCTTGTCAGCCAGCAAAAAGAAGGAAAGAGTTCAGGGAGATGACATATGGAAGGATTTTCTAGGCCAAGCTTGGGAGGCACAATTTCTGCTGTTTAAATCCCTTTGCAAAACACTTAGGCACATGGCTTCCTGGAACTAAAAAGGAGACTGCTAAGTGCAGTTTACCTGTGTGCATAGAAATAAGAGGAAGCAGTTGAACTCATCACATTGTGCAAATCATTGGGACTACTTTACTAAATAATTTGGTGAAAACTAGTAAAGCTGATTCTGTACATACATAACTTGTAACTCCGTCTTGCATATATGGGTCCCAGCAGACATGGTTGGGAATGTCATGTTCATAAAATTACATAAATGTGTCATATCATATCATATCATATCATATGCTATAATAGAAACTAAACTAAATGTCCACCAACTTTAATGGGCAAATGATAGTATAACCTTACAATTGAACATTGTATAGTAGTGAAAATTAATAAGTTATTGAATGAATCTTGAGAAAACACACACAGAAAAAAAACAAGCAAACGCATAATTCTAGTTTATGAAGTGATTTTTATTAAAAACAAAATATGCTTTAGAGATATAAATAAATATGAAAAAACTATGCAGATAAACACAGGTTCAGAACACTGGTTAATTGGAATAGAAAGGGGCCAGGAGAAAATCAGAACATTTTTTATGATAGGTAACAATAGTGCTATTTTCTTTAAGCAGGATGCTGGTATATGGGTGTTTATTATGCCATTTTTCTTACATTTCTACATTTTACATATATTTTGTTAGTGTTCTTTAGAAGCTATTCTGTAGTTAATTTGTAAAGCAGTTTTTAATATGAATTATAGTCCTTGAAAACTCCTTTATTAGAAGATTATTCAAACTAAATACCTGCATTTGTAGAACTATGAAATTGGGTCTTGTTGACTATCTTCAGTATTTTGTACCATCACAGTCATCTCTGTTCTGAAGGTCAATAATTACTGTTAATTTAGCCATTAGACCTTAATTTAGTGAATTAGTGAAGTTAAAATCCATGTTATCTTGCTATTAAAATAATGTCCTCACTGACCACAGACCTAACTTTGATTAGAATAATATCCTTGTCACAGTAAGCCAACAGCATAGCCTTTACTTTGTCTCATTTCACATTGCTTTGCCTTTACAGCTTTATTCTTAGAAAAAATTGTTTTCATATTTCCACTAAACACTTTTTCCTTGCTTCCCCTTTATTTTAATAATTATCTTGGCAAAATTCTAATTATTAACTCTAGTACCAGTATTGTAGGCAAAATAATCAATTCAAATTTTAACATGTTTTGGTGTCTTTGTACTTGAACTGTAAAATTTAATACAGTGTCCCATATTGAACATTTCTGCTACAAAATGGCATCATTCCTTCCTTACAATCTCTCATTTATCATGATGAAATACTTTTCTCCCAATTAATTATTAATACAAAGTTAGCATGAAGAGATTCTGTTTTATACCACATGATTTTATAATAACTGCACTTCACGAAAATATTCTTCTCAGAAAACTGAAAACATTGCAGCCCATAGTAAATTATGCAGTCTTCCTAATTGCAGACACTATTTAGAAAATATTATGTTTAAAAAATTTTAAATAGGTGACAATAATTTTCTGGAATAGGAAAAAAACCCTCTTCTTTATTAAACTTCCCTTAGGTGAGAATTCAACTTGAAATTCTTCTTTAAATAAATAAAAAGGAGGAAGTAGATCTACTATTATTATTTGTGTTTATGAGAATTGCTTAAATTGCTGCCTTAAGATATCCCTAAGATAGGAAGATGTGGGAGAAGATCAATGGATACATACCTCATAGATATATACATAGATACATAGATGAAAGATCGATAATCAATGATTGATAGATGACAGATAGATACCTAGACAATAGATGATAGATAAATGGCAGATAGGTAGATAGATAATTTTTTTTTATTTTGAATTTAGGTCACTGTCTGTATGTAAAGAAATCTATTGTACCAGATTTCTTATTTGGGTATGGGAAAGTCCATAATAAAATTTGTGTGCCTATTGCTCATCTCAAAATGCCAGACCTACCCCAATAACAATGGGCTGCAAGATGCTGAATAGACAGTCTAAGGCTCAGCAACTGAAGAAACCATTCAGTTCTGCATCAATATGCCATTAACCTCCAGAGGCAGCTTTGGGGAATTATAAAGTTGCTTTGATCAAAAATTCCCTGAACAGCCACACCAAATACCGAAAATATTTATTCATTCCTCCATGTTTCAAGGCCAAATCAGTTTTCTAAAGGTACTCTTAACTAGACACACCTTAGAACTGCCAGATGACCAAAGTTAGCCTCCCCAAACCTACACAGTTTAGAGCCCCTCAACTGGATATAAAACATAAGGAGACTAATCTTGTGGGGAAAGAGGTCAGGTCTGGTCCCTCACTGCCTGTGGCCCCCAAACGCAACATTGCCCTCAAGTCCCACTTAGGACATTGGGTTACAATGTCTTACCCTCTAGGGAAAAGCTACTGTAAAAGGACACCACACTCCTGGATTTCCTCCACAGGACACTCACCACAATCCATGTCCCTCATGCTCTCCTAGTTTGCTGGGAACTTATAGCATGGAGTTTCTGCTCCTGGACTAGGATGCCTTGGGAGAACCTTGGAGCCGGACTTAGCAGTTTATCACATATCCTGAACAATATGAATGTTCCAAAGAGGTCTGGGAGCCAACACTAAGACTAACACCCCTCCAACGGGTTGCTTTTTCTCTAACACTGACCTAGAAAAGAACTCCCTGCATTGACTTTGAGGCATAATTCTTTTGACTCAATCTTACTTAAAAATAAAGAAAAGGCAGCCCTGTCTTCAGATTCATGTGGGTGGTCTAGTCTTAGATGTCAGCTTTATTGAACAAAGAAAAATACCTTTGTCACTTCTGTTGCTTTCCCTCCTTCTGTTCCACAAACAGAATCCCAAGATACATCTTTCTGGATAAGGGGCAGGAGATTTCAGTTGCTGTGTGGACAGAGAGTAAGCAGGCTAACCGCACTTTAAGCCTTGTGTCCTTGCATCCAGCTCTTTCATACTACTGTGCCCAGACTCTTAACTCTTCCAAAGTTCATTTCACCTTCTTCAGTGCCTCTGGGTATAGGATATATTTTCAGCAAAGGGATATTTGCATGATTCTTTGGACATGTGTCATTGTCCTCACTGAGTATTGAAAATAATTAAAATGCCTCACAAAAGTATGGCCCAAGGCACTAAACACCATGCTTATCACATTCACCTGCCTAAAAGAGACCAGCTCAGGCTCCTGGCTGCCCATGGAGTAGGCTGAATCGTTATAAATGATTTTAATAAATGCAAACCACAATCAGATGTTTTAGGTTTCGCAGAGCTGGCCCTTTAGGTTGATTATGAGTTTGTATGTTATTTTGTAAACGGCATGCATGAATTTTCTGGAAGTAATGATATTATATGTAACTAACCTCCATTCATCAGTGAGATGTCACATGACCCTGCACTTAATTGTTATGACCCAAGAAATGCTAAAGGTTTAAGCAGTGAGATATTGAAAAATTAAATGATATTCAGCCCTGATCTGACCAAACTGACACTGGGTGGCAATATTTCATATAGTTGCTAGATATATATCAATTTCTTTCCTTTCCTAGATTCATTGGTAAAGGTCATTTACATTTACTTACCTACTGTGCAGTGTCCCCTGGGTTTTGTGATACTCTTTTATGTGAACTGTAAGCTCTATTTATATCTTTCCCTAATTACACACATTCTATTTTCTTCACACCCTTTCTTGCATATACACTATTAAATTTACGGGGTTCGTGTTCTAGTGCTCACATTGTTTTCTTCTAGACTTCAAAGAAGTGTATGATTTTTTCAATGAAGTTGAGCTTCCTTTGGAAAGAGCTACCTAAAAATACATTTTTGAAAAAAAAGTTATATTCAAAAAACTATACATTCACTATAGTTGACTTGATGGCATATTAGCAATGTGGCAAACGCAAATATTTGGGTAGGTTTCTTTGTTTACTTCATACTCTGTATAAAGTGTATAAAATGTTGTTTATATTATTGATGCTGAGAATCATTAAAATTTCTCTGACTTTGTTTCAAGAGGATTGTTAGATGTTATATAAGAAAGATCATTCACTCACTCGACCTTAAAGTTTGAGTTCAAACATATCAAATCATCTAAAAATGTTTAACTTTTCTTTGGAGAGTTCTCATTTGTTTGTACTTCTATTGGCAGAGGACATCACAAAGAAAATTTCTTATGGAAATGAATGTTACTGATAGTAGTGATAACATGCAAAAATATTAAAATAGGGGACAAAAAAGCAATTTTCAGTAACACATTGTAATAAATTCTTTGTGTTAATCTTCTTCCACTCTTTTTGTTTTGAGGTATGTTTCTAAAGGAATACACATATAAACCTTACGTTAAATAGCTTAGACACCTGAAATTCTTGGCTCGTCTTCAAATATTTAAGTCAGGTTGCAACAAAATTATGTACTTTTTTACTTTGCAAAAGTGCACTTGGAAGATAAAATGGTGGCAACTTATTTTATCTGTAAGGTTTGAGGTTAAGCAATAATAATGGTTGGTTAATGGCTTAATGAGTAGGCTACAAACCATTTAAGCACACAGTGAACCTTAGCTTTTCAATGACTTTCCTAATGAAAGATCTATATGACTGCATGTCTGTGTCACAATAGAGATAGTAGGGAAGGTACCTAATCAATTGTGATGGTAAATCAATTGATCTGTAACCCTGTTTTCATAGAGCAAGAAAGATATGGAGAAAGCATTTTACTATAGTCTTATTTCTAGCAGAACATCAATAAATAAAAGAGACAGCTCACTATTTGAAAATGTTCCCTTTTACTGTGCTTCGAAAGCCAAGGCAGGCAGATTGATGTCCTATTTCATAGATGTGTCGGTTTCCTTTGTCACTTCTCAAAGATTTAAAGTTCTTCAAAATTAAATATATGGTCGAGAATATCTGTGAGTCCAGGCTTATTGTAATGATTAAGGTTCAGACTGAAGATAAAACTTGATAAAAAATAATTTGCTACTTCCCATAATGTTCATTTTAAATGTTCATAAATAAAAGGTTTTATTATTCTCATTAGTTGATTTTCCATTTTTAAAACTATATAAAGTAGGAAACCCATCATAATACTAGTTCTGACGACATTTTAAACCACAATAGTTCAAGATATTGTTAAGAAAAATGAAAAGACAAGTCAATGACTTGGAGGATGTCTTTGTAAAACATGTATCTGTTAAAGAACTTATATCTAAAATATGCAAAGAACTCTGGAAACTCAACATTAAAAACTTAAATGTAGGCAAAATATTTGAATATATATTTCACCAAAAAAGATATAGAGATTGCATACAAGCATATGACAATACATTCCAAATCATTAGTAGAAGATGCTGACCTCTGGCCTAGAGCTTAACATTGTACTCATTAAAACCCTTGAGCCCTATAAAATTAGTGTTTTCTTAAAGATATCTATAACTTACATAATTCAAATAAAGGAAATACTATGGTTAAAAAGTCAATCAAACTTTAGAATAAATATTTATTAGGCATCTATGTACCAAGCACATAACTATGAAATGACCTTTTTTGTTTCAATCACAGAACTTAAAATTCAATTCATGAAATCAGAATTGTTTCTTAAAAAGTGAAAGTTCTATACTGAGATAAACTTTAAAGAGTTGTTACTGAATTTCATATTTTATTCTTCCCTTTTATTTCCATTTCCACTGTTCTTATTCAGACTTTGGGTCTTGAGTGGACTCCTGGCCTGGCCTCCATGCTGATCAAGCAGTTCACCTTCACTCTAGTGCTAAAGATCTAAAGCTAATGGTAACCCTCTTCAATCCAGTTCAAGAATAAAGTTCTATTGGTCTTGGAATTGTTTCAAATCCTTTAGTGTATCTGAATTATTATTCACAACATATATCTATTCACAACTTGCTTCCATACTGATTTTCTACTCTCATTTCCTACATCCCATGTTTCTCCTACTCCAGGCTATTCCCAGACTCCAAACATGCAATGTTTTTCCCATTTTCACACTTCCTTCTTCATCCTAGCAGATCCTCTCCTAGCATTTTTTTTTTCTTTTTTGCCTCTGGGATGTCAATTATTCCTCAAGGCCTAGCTTATTTGGCAATTTTGTGAAGTTTTGTTATATGCCATATAGAGCATTATAGCATCGTGTTCCACCATGCTCTTTTCACACCCATAACTCTTACACTCATCTTCAGTTGCCTTATTAATTGTCCAACCTCTGTCTCTCTATCTTGATTACATTTCACTGACAGGAGGGACTATATCCTGCTTTTTGGCCACCTTGCATATCACCTGAGTTTACACAGTATAGGTCATTAGGTATCGAATAAGTGTTCCTTGATTGAATTTAATCAGATTCAAATTTTAGATAAGCTCTTATTGTAAATTCTGTAAAAATCAATGATGAAATAAAATTCATTAATTATATCATACTTCCTGTACCTCCAGCTATACAGTATACCTATTTTTTACATCCTCAATATTCATAGCAGTCAATATATGAAACTTGGTGCTTGTTTTTAGTACTTAGTCAAAACTCATCTTGTCTTTTTAATTTTCTTAATAATATTCATGTTCATTTTTCACTTTCTTTAAATTTCTGCATGTATTTATGTACACATGGATTCTTAGAACAGTTGTTGAGGATGGTTTCATTAGAGATGGAGGAAAAAGAAAGCAAAACGTTTAGGAAATAGGCAGATCAGGCTTTTTCCTGATTCTCCAGTGGAGGGTTGTCTTTTTCAGCCATATACCCCTGGGTCTTCAGGATTATTTTCATATGCAAGATATACTTTGGCACATGGGTCATGTCGGTGTCGCTACCATCTTTCTCACCCAACTATTGAATGGTAGAGTCTCAGTTTATTCCCACGTAGTCAATTTGCATCAGCAATCACTATTCATGTGTCTTCCAGAAATTAGTACCTGCACGGTGGTCCCTGGCCACTCTTAGTATCAAGACTTCAGGGTCCAGAGTGGACAAAACTAGACATGAAAGACCTCTCTGATGTGTTGCTTTTAAAAATAAATTATTTCTGGTTATGGGCAAGTTACCTTGCCATTCTCGTTTTTAAAAAATGCTTCAAGTTTGTGGAACATTATATTTAGTTAGCTTTTTATGCATTTGAATATCTGTTGTATCATGGAATACTTTAAGGTTTGGCATTACATTTTCTTGGTACTTCTGGCTTTTGCTGTCTTATAGAAAGTCCTCAGTATGTGTTGAGAAATAAATAAATGAAAGAGTGGATTTAATCCAAAGTGTTCCTCAATGTTCAGCAGTTCTCAAGATCTTCTTGTACTTTGGAAAAAGGTCAAATCCTCCTCCTCCAATGATTAAAATGAAATGGTCAACTGATTAAAAATTCCCTACATAATATTTTAAAAATTGTGCCTAAGATAGAATCATATAGAATAAAACTGCAATGAATTTATGTAAAATACTTTAATTTTATACCCTACCAAATATTTAATAATTGCTTTAATGCATTACACAAAATACTCAAAACATCAGCACATTTTGGTAGATAACCTTCAAGATATTTTCACCTTAAATATAGCCATGTTAATGTGCATCTCCAAAATTTTTAAACCCTATGATTTTCTAGTTGTTTTTCTTTTTTTTTTTTTCAGATTATTTGACTATTAACAGGTACTATTTTTCATGTTCCTACCTCTTCTTCCTAGTCTTTCTCAACTTCCTCGGAAATGATCTTTTTTAGCCCCAGAATGTTTTCATGCGTATGTTAATATGATGTATTCATATCCCTCCTCCTTTTCACATACCAAAGGCAGCATGCTATTTGTCTAACCTTGCTTTTCCATCTAAAGATGTATCATTGTATCTCTCTCATTTTGTATGCATAGATACCACCAGCTCTTCTTTACAGCAATAGAGTGAATAGTCCCCAACTTGGAATGGTTCAACTTAGATTTTTATACTTTACAATGTTACAAAAGCCAAGCACATCCAATAAAAAGCATAATTCACATTTTGAATTCTGATCTTTACTGAGCTAGTGATATTTGGTTCAATATTCTCCCTAAATGCTAGTCAGTGGCAGCAAACCACAGCTCACAGTCAGTCACAGAATCATGAAGAGAATATCTGATACTCTACAGTATACTGGACTACAAAGCTATGATGATTGGTAGGTTAGGTGCATTAAATGCATTTTTGACTTATGATATTTTCAATCTACAATAGATTTATCAGGATGTAAACCCATCATAACTCAGAAGCATCTGTATTCCAATTTGTGGATGTAACAAAGCCTATATAATCAATTTCCTGGCTTGTTTCCAGTCATTTGTTATTATAAGCAATTTCACAGTGATTAACCTTGTAATTGTGTCAGTTAGGTTGTTTAGTGTATCTGTAAGCTGTATTCTGAAAAGCAGGCTATCTGAACTAACGAGGAAATACATCTGTAATTTTGATAGCTGTGGCTCATTTCCCTCCATAGAGCTGGCCATCCTTTGCTCTTTCCCAGAATGTCTAACAGTGTCTGTTTCTCCATAGTTTCATCAATAGAAAGTTGTTAACAATTTTTAAAAAATTTTTGTCAATCTGATAAGTGAGAAAAACTATCTAATTTCAATTCACATATTGCTTGTTATGAGTGAGGTTTCTTCTCACATTTTTAAAGCTAGTTATATTTCTTTTTCTGTGAACTACATATATCCCTTGCCCATTTGTGCTATGGGGGTTTTGGTCTATTTAAGCTCAATCTCTAGTAGTTTTTGAGATATTATAAAGACTAAGCCTTTGATCTGTATGAGTTGCAAATGTTTCCTTAATTTGACATTTACCTTCTAACTTCACATATGGAGGTTTTGTTTGGTTTGGTTTTTGTCTTTGAAACACAATTTTGTTTTTATGTAGCAAGAGTTATCATGAATTGAAATCAATTTCCATGCATGTATGTTTTAGTTAGCTTTTTCACTGTTGTGACTAAAGGATCTGACCAGAACAACTGTGGAATTGGAAAAGTTTATTTGAGGGCTCACAGTTTCAGAGGTCTTAGTCCATAGAAGACTGGCTTCGTTCCTCAGGGCTCAAAGTAAGGCTGAACATCATGATGGAATGGTGTGGCAGAGGGAGGCAGCTCACATCATGATCAGAAAGGACAGAGAGAGAGACAGAGAGAGAGAGACAGAGAGAGAGAGAGAGAGAGAGAGAGAGAGAGAGAGAGAGAGAGAGACTCTACTGGCCAGATACAGATGTATACACCAAATTCCTGCCTCCTCCAGCCATACCCTACCCCTTCAATGACCATTCAGTTAATCCCTATTAGGGGATTAATTCACTGTTTGGGTTAAGGGTCTCACAACCCAATTTTTTCTTCTCTGAACCTTCTTGCATTGTCTCACATGTGAACTTTTGGGGGATACCACATCTAAACCACAACAATGTATGAGCTTGTTGGGATGAATCCAACTATTATGTATAACTATAAAGCCCTAATAAAAAAAGAAGTTATTAATTTTTTCCTTTATAGCTTTTGGATTATTGATCATAGTTGGAAAGATTTTTTTCTACCCATAATAATAAAAGAATAAACCAAGAGGTATTCTTCTAATACCTCTATAGTTTCCCCTTTCACATTTAAATCTTTCATTTATTTATGTTGATGCTCAGTCTCCTTTAGTTAAGGATCCAACTTTGTCTTTTTTCTCAGCAGCTTCCATTTTCTCTAGTGACATTTGTTAAAATATTCCATCTTTACTCCACTGATCTGAATTGCATGCAACTTCCCACATATACTTTAGTTCTTTCATATAAATTCTAAATTTGTATATGTATATATTTATTATAAATTCTAAATTCTTACGTATATTTTAGGACTTTAATATAATTTGTATTCTATATCTTCATTTGTCTGTCTATTTTACATTCTAATTGCATTTTTATCTCCTGTTTTTGTTAAAGAAAAAATACTAATAAAAGGAATCAATGCAGAGAATATAATTCACATTTCAAATTTACAGGTAAGATAATTTTTTTCCCTTGTCTCCAGTTCTTCCTAAAGAGAGATCTTCCTAAATGAGATACCACCTGGATCTCACTTTCTAATTTTGTGTGTGTGTGTGTGTGTGTGTTGTGTGTGTATAAAATTCTAGACCACATTGCAATATAGAAACATTCTTTTGGAGTGTTGATCTCTATAGCTCTATATCACCTTTATGGATCTTCTGGCAGGTGTAAGGTTTCTCTGGTGTAAGCTGCTACATAACCTCAACCTTCAGAAGCCAGATCGCAGGTCTGAGTCCCATGCTGACAGTGCGGTAAAGTCCCCAATATATTTATTTCATGTTCTCTTATGTGTACTAAAGACTGGAAACATAATCTTTCCTCAGACCACTAGAGATAAGAACAAATCATGTAAATACTATCCATACAACATAACACAACGAGCGGTGCCTCTCACATTCCCAGCAAGGCCAGCCTGGTTGATTAATAAAATTCTATAGGTAGAAGCCAGCCTACCAACCAGCTGAACATAGACTCATGATGACAGAAAAATGCTTTAGTCAATTTGTGATTTAATGCATCTGCTTGGAGGCTGTTCCTGGCACTGTTCATTTGTCTGACATACTGCTCAAAACCACATCAGTTTTACTACACTGGTACTTAGTACCACATTGTCAGCCTTATTTCAATAGAAAGCATTTGAACTTGCAAATAGCATTTGCAGGCAGTGGAGATGTAATAGATGCACAAAATAAAAACGAATATGTTTTTTCACTAATTTTTTTCTATTATTTACAATCATGGTTACTTTCTATTTTCAGTGCTGGGGAATGAAGTACCTCACACATGCTAGGCAAGCACTCTACCAGTGAGCTATATCCCCATTTTAAAATACACCTTTGAAAAGATGCCTAATAATAATGGCCATACCATTTATTTATCTCCTGTCACATGCCAGAACCATTTCTTACTCATGAATATTGATTGAATACTGACAAAATAGTTCTGCATTGTGTGGAAACTTTAAGATTATCAATGCCTTACTTCTTTCTCATTGTTTAAACTACGTTGACTTGCAGTAAGAATCACAGATTACCAACTTTGTGTTAAACATGTCTTTCAGTGTTTTATGTTGAGAGTTACTGAATCATCTGTAGTCTGATCAATTGGATATTTTCAAAGTTGTCTGACTTTGAAGCTTCTGAGAATTAGAATTTTTCTAATTGAAGTATAAATTATATGCCAAAGTATTTTAATTCACCACAAACCTAAAATTAATTTTATGATCTATAAAATTTCTTACTTGAAACATCAAACACTGTGTGTAATCTGAACACTTAATCTCTGTAAGACATTGACTTAAAAATTTTGAGAGACAGAAAATGAGCAAGAGAGAATTAATTCCCTTTTCCTTTGGAAGTTTAAACTCTAATGCTTTCTGTTTTAGTCAGCTTTTTGCTGCTTTGACCAAAAGACCTAATAAGAATAATTAGATGGGGAAAATTTTATTTGGGGGCTTATGGTTTCAGAGGTCTCAGTCCATAGATTGCTGACACCATTGCTCTGGGCTAGAGATGAGGTAGTACATCATGACAGAAGAGTGTGAAGAAGGAAAGCAGCTCAGGACATGGAACCAGGGGGGGGGGGGAGGAAGGAGGAGGAAGAGGAGAAGGAGGAGAGAGGAGAGAGACTTTCCTCACCATAGACAAAGATATAAACCCTGAAAGCATGCCCTCAGTGACCCACCTACTCTTACCACTTTGTACCTGCCTACAATTACCACCCAGTTAATCCCTATTAGGGGATTAATGCACTGATTGGGTTAAGGCCCTCATAACCCAATCATTCCACCTCTAAACTTTCTTGCATTGGCTCACACATGAGCTTTTGTGGGATACCTAATATCTTATTCATAACACCTTCATTATCATATTTTTCTTGCTCCTTACTTCTTAGGCTACCTAATAATTTATCACAAAAACAAAGAAAAACACGAAGTGTCAAAATTTAAAAAGGTATACTTCTCTTACTGCCAATAGTGCCCAAAACAATTATATTAATTCTCAAAATGACTTTTATATTTATTCAATGAAAACTTACAAATTCATTTATAGATAAATCACTTTTTTAAAACAAATACAGCTTAAACTAAATATGATAAAGAAATTAAAGTCTCAACCAGTATTTCTGTGTCCTCTAATCTTGTGAACAAAGGATAATAACATGGTTAACAACAGAAAATTATTGTGAATGTAAATATACCTTCTGAGAAATAATGTAGAAAATAACTTCAACACTTCAGGAGTGCACACTTCAAGTTCTCTGTAATGCTCTTTTATCTGAAAGTGAACAAACGCAACACTCTCTGCAAGAAATAAGACCTGGAATAAGAAGAAATAATAATTTGGAAATAAGAAGCAGCGTTCTGATTCATAAATTATGTGCTACAGAGTGACTGCCTAATTTTATTTAAAAGTGGTCAGAATGCTTTATTTGCATGCAATGCTTAACATGAAATTCCACCCTTTTTCTAAGATCAGAAGTAGGTGTTGTCATCCCCATTTTGCAGATGCACAAACAAGCACTGATAGGGTAAGAAATATACCTACAGTCCCACGGCTGCATAATGTGCCCAGGTTAAATGTAAAGTAAATCATTAGGGAACAGAATAGTGGGTGAAGTACCAATGGCAAAATGATAGAATTAAACATTAAATGGACATCTGTCATCTTGATAACCTGATGATGCAGCAAAATCTCCAGAAATACTTTCTAACATTTAAATAGGATTGGAAGTAAAAACTTTTCCAAGCTATAATTCTTTCTCATTTTAACCTTTATTTATAGCTCTTATTAATATGATAGTAAAATAGAAATTTAAAGTTGAAGAATCTTCTTTCTTTTAGAAAGGGAACAACATTCAGGATGCAGGTGATATTCTAAAGGTGAAAGAACATAAGAATGGAACCAATGAAAATTTCCTTTTATCTTTTCTGTGAGAACTATATCACAGCAACAAGTGTATCTGGTTTATAAAATGACAGAATATTAAAACAATTTTAAAATATTATTATCATCTACCCTAACTTATCTGCTTTACAGATGGGCAATCTGAAGCCTAGAGAGTGAAATTACTTGACTAAGGTCACAAAGGTTTTTAATGGTAGACCTTGGTTTTTATTCAGAGTATCATGATTACAATGTCTGATTTCTTTTCCTTAATATTTCCTATATCCTCTTATTAAGTCACTTCTCTTAGCAGCTCCTCACATGCAGATGGTATATTTAATAATTAAATGTGGTTAACTAAATTAAAATTTTCTCCTGTACCAAAGATCCTACAAAAATAAAATGTTTCCCATCTGTGCTACCAGTAAAGACGTGAAAATGAACAAAGTAAAAGCTGGCAGGACTATTTGAAGAAATCATTAAACTTCCTCTGTGGATTGTTGTAAACTAAGATTAAGAAAGAAGGAAGGAATAGTTGACTGAGTATCCCTGTGTGTGTGTGTGTGTGTGTGTGTGTGTAGTAGTAGTAGTAGTCGTCGTCATCGTCGTCACTGACTCTGGAAAACTCCTTATCATCTAAAGAATGCATCTAGCCCCTCCCCCTGCGCCGGCAAAGTAGAGGGAACTGTGACCATGCACAGAGCAGGCCCAGCGGCCTGCTGAGGGGCAGAGCCGCCCCCCACCCCCCGTGCCTGCCAGGTAGGGGAACTGTGACCACGGACAGAAAAGGCCCAGTGGCCCGCGGCGGGACAGAGCTTCCAATCACTCCTGCAAGGTAGGCGGGCCTGCGACCCACCGGCAGAAGAGGAGCAGCGGCCTGCTGAGAGGCAGAGCCGCCCCCTCCCCCTGCACCGGCAAGGTAGAGGGAACTGTGACCACGCACAGAGCAGGCCCAGCGGCCTGCTGAGGGGCAGAGCCGCCCCCCACCCCCCGCGCCTGCCAGGTAGGCGGAACTGTGACCACTGACAGAAAAGGCCCAGTGGCCCGTGGAGGGGCAGAGCTTCCAATCACTCCTGCAAGGTAGGCGGGCCTGCGACCCACCGGCAGAAGAGGAGCAGCGGCCTGCTGAGAGGCAGAGCCGCCCCTCCCCCCCACGCCTGCAAGGTAGACGGAACTGTGACCACCATCAGAACAGGCCAGACCTGCAACCGAGAGACAGAACAGGCCCAGTGGCCTGAGGAAGGGTAGAGCCGCCCCCCCCCAGCGCCTACAAGGTAGGCGGACCTGCAACCCACTGGCAGTAGAGCCCCAGAGGCCTGCAGAGGGGCAGTGCCGCTGCCTGCGCCTGCAAAGTAGACAGAACTACGACCACCGACAGAACAAGCCTAGCGGCCCGCAGAGGGACAGAGCCGCCGCCTGCGCCTGCAAGGTCGGCGGACCTGCTACCGACCGGAAGAGCAGGCCCAGCGGCCTGCCGGCGTGGTAGGCACATTGCCCCAATTGGAGGAGGGGCAGAGCCGCCGCCTGCGCCTGCGAGGGAGACTTTGCAACTATACAAGACCAATATAAATATATAGGGGAAAAATTCAATAGCACAACAGTTTCACCAAGTAGAAAGGAACGCGAACAGTATGAAGAGACAAGGAAAGAAAGGGCCACAAGCATTGCAGGTCAACTCAACGTTAGAAGAGGTAATAGCTGCAGCAGATGGAATGTCAGATAAAGAATTCAGGATATACATGCTTCAGATGATCTGGAGTCTCAAGGAAGACATCAGACAGCAAAATCAGACAATGAAAGATCACTTCAACAATGAATTACATAAACAAATCCAAGAAGCAAAAGATCAACTATACAGGGAAATAGAGGTTATAAAAAACAAACAAACAGAAATCCTAATGCAGGAAGCAATAAGCCAACTTCAAAACTCAATTGAGAATACTACCAGCAGAGTAGAACACTTAGAAGACAGAACATCAGACAATGAAGATAAAGTATTTCAACTTGAAAAGAACATAGAGAGCTCAGCAAGACTGTTAAGAAACCATGAGCAGAACATCCAAGAAATATGGGATAACATCAAGAGACCAAATTTAAGAGTCATTGGGATACAGGAAGGGACAGAGTTTCAAACCAAAGGAATGAGCAATCTATTCAATGAAATAATACGAGAAAACTTCCCAGACTTGAAGAATGAGACAGAACCCCAAATCCTAGAAGCCTACAGGATGCCGAATGTGCAAAATCATAAGAGACCCACACCTAGACACATTATAATGAAGATGCCCAACATACAGAATAAGGACAGAATTTTAAAAGCTACAAGAGAAAGGAAGTAGATCACATTTAGGGGTAAGCCAATCAGGATAACAGCTGATCTTTCAACACAGACTCTGAAAGCTAGAAGATCCTGGAATAACATATTTCAAACACTGAAAGAAAATGGGTTCCAACCAAGAATTGTGTTTCCAGCGAAATTAAGCTTCAGGATGGAAGATGAAATTAAAACCTTCCACGATAAACAAAAGTTAAAAGAATTTGCAGCTAGAAAACCATCTCTTCAAAACATCCTTGCCAAAGCATTACAGGAAGAGGAAATGGAAAATAACAATGAAAACCAACAGTGGGAGGTAGGACACTAAAGGGGGGAAAATAATCAAAGAGGAAAACAAACCATGTTTAGTAACATAAATAAACAAATATGGCTGGAAGAACAACCCATATCTCAATAATAACCCTAAATGTTAATGGCTTAAACTCACCAATCAAGAGACACAGGCTAGTAGAATGGATCACAAAACAAGACCCAAGAATATGCTGCCCACAGGAGACGCATTTGATAGGAAAAGACATACATAGGCTGAAGGTGAAAGGTTGGGAAAAAACATATCACTCATATGGACTTCGGAAACAAGCAGGGGGATCCATACTCATATCAAATAAAATAGATTTCAAGCCAAAGTTAATCAAAAGGGATAAAGAGGGACACTACATACTGCTCAAGGGAACCATACACCAACAAGACATAACAATCATAAATATATATGCCCCAAACAATGGTGCAGCTATGTTCGTCAAACAAACTCTTCTCAAGTTCAAGAGTCTAATAGACCACCATACAATAATCATGGGAGACTTCAACACACCTCTATCACCACTGGACAGATCTTCCAAACAAAAGTTGAATAAGGAAATTATAGAACTCAATAACACAATTAATAACCTAGACTTAATTGACATATATAGAATATACCACCCAACATCAAGCAGTTACACTTTTTTCTCAGCAGCACATGGATCCTTCTCAAAAATAGATCATATATTATGTCACAGGGAAACTCTTGGACAATATAAAGGAGTAGAGATAATACCATGCATCCTATCTGATCATAATGGAATGGAACTGAAAATCAACGATAAAAGAAGGAAGGGAAAAGAATACATCACTTGGAGAATGAACAATAGGTTACTGAATGATCAATGGGTTATAGAAGACATCAAGGAAGAAATTAAAAAATTCTTAGAGATTAATGAAAACACAGACACAACATATCGGAATCTATGGGACACATTGAAAGCAGTTCTAAGAGGAAAATTCATTGCTTGGAGTTCATTCCTTAAAAAAAGAAAAAACCAACAAATAAATGATCTCATACTTCATCTCATAATCCTACAAAAAGAAGAGCAAAACAACAGCAAAAGAAGTAGAAGGCAAGAAATAATTAAAATCAGAGCTGAAATTAATGAAATCGAAACAAAAGAAACAATTGAAAAAATTGACAAAACTAAAAGTTGGTTCTTTGAAAAAATAAACAAAATCGACAGACCCTTAGCCATGCTAGCGAAGAGAAGAAGAGAGAGAACTCAAATTACTAACATACGGGATGAAAGAGGCAATATCACAACAGACACTTCAGAAATACAGAAGATAATTAGAAATTATTTTGAATCCTTATACTCCAATAAATTAGAAGATAGTGAAGGCATAGATAAATTTCTTAAGTCATATGATCTGCCCAGATTGAGTCAGGAGGATATAGACAACCTAAATAGACCAATATCAATTGACGAAATAGAAGAAACCATCAAAAGACTACCAACTAAGAAAAGCCCAGTACCGGATGGGTATACAGCAGAGTTTTACAAAACCTTTAAAGAGGAACTAATACCAATACTTTTCAAGCTACTTCGGGAAATAGAAAAAGAGGGAGAACTTCCAAATTCATTCTACGAGGCCAACATCACCCTGATACCTAAACCAGACAAAGACACTTCAAAGAAAGAAAACTACAGACCAATATCTCTAATGAACCTAGATGCAAAAATCCTCAATAAAATTCTGGCCACTCGGATACAAAAACATATCAAAAAAATTGTGCACCATGATCAAGTAGGATTCATCCCTGGGATGCAAGGCTGGTTCAATATACGGAAATCAATAAATGTTATTCATCACATCAATAGACTTAAAAATAAGAACCATATGATCATCTCGATAGATGCAGAAAAAGCATTCGACAAAGTACAGCATCCCTTTATGTTCAAAACTCTAGAAAAACTAGGGATAACAGGAACATACCTCAATATTGTAAAAGCAATCTATGCTAAGCCTCAGGCTAGCATCATTCTGAATGGAGAAAAATTGAAGGCATTCCCTCTAAAATCTGGAACAAGACAGGGATGCCCTCTCTCTCCACTTCTGTTCAACATAGTTCTCGAAACACTGGCCAGAGCAATTAGACAGACGAAAGAAATTAAAGGCACCAAAATAGGAAAAGAAGAACTTAAATTATCACTATTTGCAGATGACATGATTCTATACCTAGCAGACCCAAAAGGGTCTACAAAGAAACTATTAGAGCTAATAAATGAATTCAGCAAAGTGGCAGGATATAAAATCAACACGCATAAATCAAAGGCATTCCTGTATATCAGCGACAAATCCTCTGAAATGGAAATGAGGACAACCACTCCATTCACAATATCGTCAAAAAAAATAAAATACTTGGGAATCAACCTAACAAAAGAGGTGAAAGACTTATACAACGAAAACTACAGAACCCTAAAGAGAGAAATAGAAGAAGATCTTAGAAGATGGAAAAATATACCCTGTTCATGGATAGGCAGAACTAACATCATCAAAATGGCGATATTACCAAAAGTTCTCTATAGGTTTAATGCAATGCCAATCAAAATCCCAACGGCATTTCTTGTAGAAATAGAGAAAGCAATCATGAAATTCATATGGAAAAATAAAAGACCCAGAATAGCAAAAACAATGCTAAGCAGGAAGTGTGAATCAGGCGGTATAGCGATACTAGACTTCAAACTATACTACAGAGCAATAGTAACAAAAACAGCATGGTACTGGTACCAAAACAGGCGGGTGGACCAATGGTACAGAATAGAGGACACAGAAACCAATCCACAAAACTACAACTACCTTATATTTGATAAAGGGGCTAAAAGCATGCAATGGAGGAAGGATAGCATCTTCAACAAATGGTGCTGGGAAAACTGGAAATCCATATGCAACAAAATGAAACTGAATCCCTTTCTCTCGCCATGCACAAAAGTGAATTCAAAATGGATCAAGGAGCTTGATATCAAATCAGAGACACGCCGTCTGATAGAAGAAAAAGTTGGCTACGATCTACATACTGTGGGGTCGGGCTCCAAATTCCTCAACAGGACACCCATAGCACAAAAGTTAATAACTAGAATCAACAAATGGGACTTACTCAAACTAAAAAGTTTTTTCTCAGCAAAAGAAACAATAAGAGAGGTAAATAGAGAGCCTACATCCTGGGAACAAATCTTTACTCCTCACACTTCAGATAGAGCCCTAATATCCAGAGTATACAAAGAACTCAAAAAATTAGACAATAAGAGAACAAACAACCCAATCAACAAATGGGCCAAGGACCTGAACAGACACGTCTCAGAGGAGGACATACAATCAATCAACAAGTACATGAAAAAATGCTCACCATCTCTAGCAGTCAGAGAAATGCAAATCAAAACCACCCTAAGATACCACCTCACTCCAGTTAGACTGGCAGCCATTATGAAGTCAACAAGTTATACAAAAGTTATACAAAAGTACATACAACAAGTGCTGGCGAGGATGTGGGGAAAAGGGTACACTTGTACATTGCTGGTGGGACTGCAAATTGGTGCAGCCAATTTGGAAAGCAGTATGGAGATTTCTTGGAAAGCTGGGAATGGAGCCACCATTTGACCCAGCTATTCCCCTTCTCGGTCTGTTCCCTAAAGACCTAAAAAGAGCATGCTACAGGGACACTGCTACATCGATGTTCATAGCAGCAGAATTCACAATAGCTAGACTGTGGAACCAACCTAGATGCCCTTCAATGGATGAATGGATAAAAAAAATGTGGCATTTATACACAATGGAGTATTACTCTGCATTAAAAAATGACAAAATCATAGAATTTACAGGGAAATGGATGGCATTAGAGCAGATTATGCTAAGTGAAGCTAGCCAATCCCTAAAAAACAAATGCCAAATGTCTTCTTTGATATAAGGAGAGTAACTAAGAACAGAGTAGGGTCGAAGAGCATGAGAAAAAGATTAACATTAAACAGGGATGAGAGGTGGGAGGGAAAGGGAGAGAGAAGGGAAAATGCATGGAAATGGAAGGAGACCCTCAGAGTTATACAAAAGTACATACAAGAGGAATTGAGGGGAAGGGGAAAAATAATATAAGGGGGACAAACGAATGTCAGTAGAGGGGGCAGAGAGAGAAGAGGGGAGGGGAGGGGAGGGGGGATAGTAGAGGATAGGAAAGGCAGCAGAATACAACAGACACTAGTATGGCAATATGTAAATCAATGGATGTGTAACTGATGTGATTCTGCAATCTGTATATGGGGTAAAAATGGGAGCTCATAACCCACTTGAATCAAATTGTGAAATATGATATATCAAGAACTATGTAGTGTTTTGAACAGCCAACAATAAAAAATTAAAAAAAAAAAGAATGCATCTAATTGGGGACCTGTCAGTAGTATGATTTAGTTCAGATACACAAGAATTTATTGAAGACCTGAAGTTTCACTTTAGATAAACAAGATATGGTACCTGATTTGGAACTGATGTTTTACAGGCAGGGATCCCTGACATTTTCCCTTCTAATCATATCTAATTAGTAGATGAGAAAAATTCACAAATCTATTGGGAAGAAGCATTGGAAGAAGTTAAGTCCTAAAGGCCAGGAACAATATTCTGGCTCTGCCACTTTCCTATTATATTTCCTTGGTAGCCTCTCTCCCAGGTTGGCCATATTTTCCAATTCCAGGACAGTCCTGATTTATACTTGTCTTGGATTAATTAACAACAACATTCTCTTTCCCTCTCAGAAGTGTTTCTTTTTGTATAATAATTTATATGATTACCCCACATCTTACTTTGTCTTTAAAACTGGGATTGATCATGCCTCCTTCAGAATTAAATTAAATTAACAGATATATGTATATATTTAAAAACTTGCCAAAATGTATAGAAATTTAATTTAAAAAATAGTAAGTCCAATAGATTAATATAAGATTAATGAAAAATAGTTATGTCTTTGGTATTTAAAGATATGAACTTCTCAGCATGGGCACAAGCTCATTCTGGAGCCTGGATGTAATTTTTATGGTGTGAATATATAGAAGTATATCCTAGTGTCCCTATGTAGCAGAAACAAATCATAAGTCCAAATAACTATACCTCAGGAATCCATGACATTGATTGATTTATCTTAGAGCCATGAAAGCTATAAAGAAATATAACAATGTAAATGCCATTCTTATTTTTTTTTCTTTCAAATCAAGGAACTTTGTGATCATGTATTTCTTTCTCCCCACTAGAAGGTGGGTAGTATGTAATATTCTCTCTGAATCGCATAAGAAAAAGCGTAGGCTTTGCTTCTCAAGCTGAAGAACCCTAGAGGATTATTCTGCTAGAATAACAACTTGTGAAAATATCTCTGCAAGATAATGCAACATGAAAAGAAAAACCCAAGATGACCCTGTAATTATCAACATTAGAACACAAAGCTCTTGGAGACATACGAGTTTTTCACTTCAATATTTAGCTAAATAGGCTAAGATTATGGAAAAGCCTACAAAGTTCAATACTGATATTGTTAGTGGAATATGGAAAAATAAGGAGCAAAATTAGTGGGTGTACCTCTTAAGTGACTGTCCTGAAAGGTGCACTTGGATAAAACACACAATGGACCCCTCATCTTTTCTGACTTGGGCAGTTTATATTTACCTGCTCTCTTCAGGAAATGGTAATAGCCATTGTTTTCCATGGAAGCATTGCCTATAACCATGTCATTATCTGATAAATCACACCAACTGCATCTTATTATCACACCAGTGGTTCAATTAACTCACATCACCACTGAATTTGTCAAATTAAAAAGGAAGAGTTTTGTGTGTTCTAATGATTGTTTCATTAACTTAAACCTAGTATAAGGAGCAGGAAGCTTCAGATCTGGATTTGTGTCACTATGCAGTTTGTTTTGATTTTGCTCTGATAGGTGAGCATGGACTCAGCTCTTATGTTCTATCAGTTGTCATTATCATTCTTGCACTAATATACAGATGGCTATTGAATGTGGGTGGTTCTCACAGAAGACAAATATGATGTTATGGAACAAAAAGATAACCTTAATTTTGAAAGCCTAGACATGTTTTTAATTATTTTCAGGGCTTTAAAATAAGTTTTACCCTTAGTTCCGCATGGATATATGGTCGTTAGGAAAGACCTATGTTGGTGAAATATATTCAAGAAATTTTAAGATTGGAGATAAAGGAGTTTTGTAGTAAATTTTAAATAATTCTTAAGTTTTCATCTAGCCAGAAAAGACAGCAACTCTGTTGTATTACTTGGCATAAATAAACCAAATGGAGGAAATACTTGAGATTGATTTGTCCAATAAAAATTAGTTTTGGAAATTTTAAGTCAGATAATTCAAGAATGCCTGCCATACTTCAACCATTTCTCTCCGGCCTTTCCATGAAAACATTAAATTGGTGTCAATCATTATACACTAAAAATTAATATTGTTCAATACCTATGGGGTTTCACAATCCTTTCACATTTCTTTATCCTCATAACAACTGTGTAAGTTAAATATTATCATTTCCACTTTATAGTATACGAGCCAAGGTTCAGAAAAACTGAGATGCCCAAAGTTGAGTTTCTCAAGTCTGTGGCTATGCTAAGAGTAAGTAAGGTACAGATGGCTTAGTTAAAAGATTACCAGCCTTGAAATTAGAAAGTCAACTTCACTGTTTATTAATTTTGAGATCTTATTTCACTAAAAATCTCTTATTGTCATGTTTCTCATCTCTAAAGTGAAGGCTCTATACCCAGTATAATGATTGTGTTAAATGAAATGTGTGAGTAAAAGCATATGTGTGTTTTACATGCACCCAGCTCATGTTTATGCCTTGGAGGTACTTGAAAATGGCTTTTTTTTTTTCTACCAAGGATTGAACCCAGGGGCACTTAACTACTGAGCCACATCCCCATCCCGTTTGGTATTTTTATTTAGAAACAGGGTCTAGCTAAGTTGCTAAGGGCCTTGCTAAGTTGCTGAGGCTGGCTTTGAACTCCTGATCCTCCTGCTTCAGTCTCCCACGCTACTGGGATTACAGGCATGTGTCACCAGCGAGAACTGTACTCTTAACCACCTCCACTTGGATCACTATAAATGCACTACTCCTTACACAGAGTTCATCTCCTGCTCACTCTGTTGAGTGCTATTCAGACTTCCTTTTCTCTAATGAGGTTATATCTTTATATGACTCTACAGTTTTGAAGCACCTTCATGTATTTTTATTCATTTCTCACTACAGCTATGCAATGCACATATTCCTGGTTTCATTTTGAACTATTTGATCACTATTACTTTATCTTGGAGTCTCAGCATTCATATTATTATCAACTCACTTCTCTATCTGATTACCCAAATCTAATTAGGCATAAAGTCTTATCCTGACAATTTCAACTTTGAATCTCCTCTCATATTCTTCTCTTTCCTTAAATCTCCACCTTCCCCTCTGTATTTCAGACCCTTTGGTTACACAAACACACCACTGCAAAACTTTCCAACTTGTCATCCTGAAGGTAATTACTCCCCATATTTACCTCATCATATTTATTCTAAATCAATCTCTTGAACTAGAATTTTAATCATGCCTTTTCTGCACTCTAGGCCTCTGGATCTTCCCATTGCATCTAAGATGAAGTCTCCCCACATTCCCACATAAAGTAGGTCCACCATTATTCCCAACACGTATCTTCAGCTCTTTAACTCCAGAATCTTATTCTCATAATTTATCCTCTTAGAATTATTTTGCTGTTTCTCCCACACTTTCTAAAACAAAACCTACTCTTCAAAATCCTGTCCAGATTTCACATTTGCCATGAAGTCTTAACTAACATACTAAGCCCTTATTGACCCTACACTGAATTTTTACAGCTGCTAGGGAAGCTAGTTATCATCTACTCCAAGTGTTACATATCTTCTAAACATAAATGTGATTGATCCCAAAGCATAGCTAGTGAATATGGGAAAATGCACTAAATAAACCAAAATTTATTTTAGCAAAATAAAAACTAATATAATATTTTTTGGAGGTAATGGTACCAGGGAGTGAACTCAGGAGCACTCAACCACTGAACCACATTTCCAGCTCTATTTTTTACTTAGAGACAGGGTCTCACTGAGTTGCTTAGCACCTTGCTTTTGCTGAGGCTGGCTTTGAACTCATGATCCTCCTGTCTCATCTTCCCAAGCCCGGGTATTACAGGCATGTGCCACCGTGCTGGCTAATATAATATTTTTTCATCCTGCCCTATTTTATTTATTTTTCTCCCTCTTATCCATTTTCTTCTTGCCTCAAGTATTTCCTAAAAAAAAATGTAAGGATTATGAGTTTCACTAATCTCCTGCTCCTATACCACATAATGCACAGAAACACATATCCAAGAAAACACTTAATTACATTGCAACAACTATGCATCTCCTAAACAAAAGAGAACAGCTGCTCACTCTGCATTATCAACTTAATTTAAAATAAGGTACAGCTTATTTACAAGGGACAAAAGAAAGAGGGCAAACTTTGTTTCCATAATGCAAACTCCAAGTATAAAAAAAAAAACATTAGCATCAAGGTCTGCTCCAAGTCTCTTCATTTGTGCCAGAAATTAGCCCAACACTTGGCATGTC
Organism: Marmota monax; assembly: GCF_021218885.2. NCBI lineage: Eukaryota > Metazoa > Chordata > Mammalia > Rodentia > Sciuridae > Marmota > Marmota monax. The sequence goes on along the minus strand of NW_026691982.1, from coordinate 649,911 downwards.
TAGTTTATTTAATAATGATATAATTGATGGGTTAACTGCAGTGCAGGTATTCACAAGTGAAAGAGAGAATAGTTAACGTAATTATCTTGTCAATTTGAGAAAAGACCAATAATTCCATGTCACTTAGTTCTCCTCTTCACATTGAGTCATGAAAGAACTCTTGCTAACTGTGACCAAAGTGGTTGATACTGTCAGGGAAGGCATGTCAGGTGAATCCTGATGCCTCACATGCAGTGGCTTGCCCTTTTAAGGGCCACTGCCAAATCAGATGCTTCATGGGAATATTTCCAGTAGCTCTATTGAGATCATTTTTTGAGTAATTTTTAAACCTGTATGTTAGAAAGTATTTTGACAAGTCGCTGTGGCTTTGGTGTTACTCTGAATGTGCCTTTCCCTTCACATCTCTCAAGTGGGAAATCACCAGAGATCTAACCGGTGATTTAGTGTTCATCCGAGCCAGAGAGAGGCTTCAACGGTTCATTAATGTAGGCTGATTCCCACTCCTGCTGCCTTTGATTCTGGTTTTAATATACGCTTCCTATCTGTGTGACTGTCATGGGCATAACCCAAGCACAGAGCTGGCAGCTGAGAAACCAGAAAGTTATTTTTCAATCATGTATAGGCAGCCTCATTAGTTCCACTGAAAATTATAATAATAAAAAATGTAACCTCTTCATATCACCCAAGTGACGGTCTTGAGTGTATTGTTTATAAGTGGTTGTCAGTGCGTAAAGATCTCTCCTGTTAAATATGGAGTTAAAAGTGATTGTCTTTTGATCCCTTTTGGAAACTTACATTAAAACGCCTGTTTAAAAATTTACATTAAAATTCTTTTTCTAGGAAAGCTAACAATTATTTTGTATGAACGATAGAGAATTGCAAAATGTTTTGTGTTGATACTGAATGACTCATGATGCTGGGAAATTAGTGAGGAAAGAAAATGCAATGACCTGATCAGGGATACCCAGATTTCATGTATCACAGACTCCTGATGGTGTGGAGACCTCCCCAGGAATCTTCCCAAAGAAGCAGTGACTTGCTCATTGGATAAACTAAGAAATGAAAAGGAAAAGTCTCAAAAATGAGTCTTTAAAAATCCATTTGTATCTCTGCAATGACAAAGCATTGCTTGGAGATTTTTTTTTTTTAACAGGAGAAATGAAGAAAAAAGCCTCTTTTTAAAGTAGCTCAGTGAAGTAAGGAACAGAAAAGTTGGGAATGAGCTTGAGGTACTGTTAACTTAAAAAAAAAAAAAAAAAAGATTGACCTGGAGGACAAAGGAAATAGCATTTAGTTGGAAAACAAAATGGGCAGGGGAGGACAGGTACACTGAATCAGAGCAGCCCTGAATAGTGTTATTTAAGGCAAATATTCACAGGAGTGCTTTTTGTTTAGAGATTTTTTGGGGGTGGGGGGCAGTGAGAAGGGAATAACTGAGGATTGGACCCAGGAGCATACTCCCCTATGCTATACCCCTATGCCCCTTTATTTTTTATTTTGAGACAGGATCTCACTAAATTGCTGAGTCCAGCCTCCAACTTGAGATCCTCCTGCTTCAGACTCCTGAGTCCCTGGGATTACAGGCATGAGCCACCATGCCCAAACAAGAGAGAATTTTCATAGGGGATTAACACAGTAATTGTTTTCACAGGCAATTAATTGGCTGGGCAGAAATCCTAAATTGCAAACTCATTCTGACTGGTTAGTTAACTACCAGCTGAATGCTGTTGAAGGCCAGTGGGGATACTGACTTCAGTTGCTTATCCAAGTCTATTGGAATATTCTGTGATGTAAGTGTTAGCACACGTCCTCAGTTTCCCAGCTCCACTTTAGAAAACTGTAGGCGTAATTACTTCATTTTTTTTCATAGTACTAACCCACCTGAAACATCCTGGCCTACCTAGGTCTGCACAAACAGGGTTCCCACTTGGCACAACAGCAATGAGAAATATTTGCATTCTATTCTGGGCTGTAGAGTGGTTCATCTCCAAGCAAAGGAGAAGCAGAACTGGAGGAATTAATCCACCGTCATCACATTTCAACATTAACTACATAAAAAGAGAAGGGTGGGATCTGCATCAAGGTCTCCTAGACTGGACTGGAACAAGAAAAGACATTGGGGGGAAAATTAGCAAAATCTGCATAAAGTCTTCAGTAAATAGCATTTTACCAGTAAATATCTCAGTTTTGATAAATGTACCATTTAAGTAGCAGGTAGACATGAGAGGAAGCTGGTTGGAGGGTTCATGAAAACTCCCAAGTTGTGCAACTTTTCTCCAAATCTGAAATTTTTGCAAAAGATAACAAAAGGTGGGCAAGAATGACAGTTCTTGATTCCTCTTCAGTTGTTAGTAAAAAAGAAAGATCTAAAATAAGGTTAATCACACAGCATATCCCACCAGCACATACAGAAATTATAGTATCAATGATTTATATAACTGCAAAAGTAAAAAACAATGGACTATTATTAGGCTGTGGTCACATAACCACTATGTCAGTTTCATTTTCATCCTTAAGTTTTGTATATCAAATAGACTGACCCATCATTCCATGTTTGTCTGGAAAAGGTAAGTATATGTTCTAGATCACAATTGATTAAATCAATTGAGAGTCCCTAGTGTAAGATTAGCTGCTATCAGAATATGTGTAGATTTGGTGTCTACTTACTTATAAATCAAGGAGAGCAAGATATAAGATATGGCATTTCTTATAAAGTGTAAGATATAAAATCCTATATGCAAGCACTAAGTAGAATAGAGTTGTAGTGTTTACAATGTTCAAATTCAACTGAGAAAATAATGAAACTTATTGTGCAATAAAGAAACTTCTAATGGGAAATTGAAATTGTCCTGAGTCATTCTATCCAAATTCTACATTTTAGTTACCAGCTACGTGATTTTTACAAGATTCTTACCTCCTCTATGCCTCAATTTCTGTGCTGAAAAAAATGAAACCAAGAGCAGCTGAGTCTTAGGTGTTGTGAGAAAATGAACCGAAGTCCTGTAGCTTCATTCCTGATGGTGAACATTCTGTAACTTCTTCAGTGGTCACTTGGAATCCCAGTGCTTGTCACACAAAGGCTATCTACAAAAGAAAAAAGTATATGAGTGTTTCCTAAATAGCCCCAAACTGCTGATAAATTGCACTGGCTCCATGAAGCAAGCAAATTTAAAGGGTGCATGTTAGAGAACATGTTAGAGCTGAACAAAACATAGGGTCCATTCTGCATACTAAATAAAGTTTTCATAATATTTGTTTCTATCTTGAGGTACTCTGTAAATCTGATAGATGCTGATGACACAATAAATAACTTGCCCGTACGAATTGAAAATAGAATTGATAATCTGTCCAATTTCTATTTCTTGGGTTGGGCCAGTTTATCATGCCAGAGGATTTAGAGTTTGTGGACAGCACATTCTCTCAAAATCAGGAACGATACCAGTATTCCATTTGGGACATTAAACAACAGGTGTCTGGCTTTCTGTGTGGGTGGGACGTTCTGTCTTTTGGAGGTTGCCACCTCCCAAACTAAACCTTCAGAGGCATCCCTGGCCTGCAGTGACAGCATTACAAAGTGCTTAACAGGCTAAGTGGCAGATGTCACTCCCTAAAGTGCCACTTCCTTGCGGAATGTAAAAACAACGCTGCCACCCTCGGCGCAGAACACCTGGGGGGCCGGGGCGGGGGCAGGTCAGAAGAGCTACCAGGGAAAATGAAGAGGCGCCAATTCTTAAGGCACCTTCTCTGCTCCCATCGGATTTGGTACCCGGAGTTCACCGCCTCAACACTCGATTCTTCTTAATCAAGTCTGCCATCTAGTGGACACTTTCCGTCCTACTACTTTTCCTTTCGGCCTTTCCCTATCTGATATAATTGAGGGGCAGGTATTGATGCTCAAAGCCTGGGGTGCTAGTTGGTAGTGGGTGGGGAAGAAGGGAAGGGAAATTGTAACCCTCCTATAAGAAAAGCAATCATTGGATGTAAAATAAATAAATAAAGGTTCCTGGGGTCTTACCTCCAGAAATCCAAGCAGGTAGGCTTCATGCTGGGCTATGCGGCTTCAGATCAGCAGAGAGAACAGCAGGCGCGGAGACCACCTGTTAAGCGAAAATCCAAAAATCTTCAAAGATCTTCCAATGCCAAAAACCTGTGATGAAACTCCCTCTGGGTTTTCAACCATCTTTGAAGGCAGCTCCTTGTTAGCCCTGCCCCCTCCCCTTGATGAGAGATGAGTGTGCCCCCTCTCCCCGGGCTCCAAGCTGACTTTTTTAAAGAATAAGAAAGGTTATTTGTACTCCTGCAGACATACAAGGACGATATATGATTACTTTTTGCTCAAAATTATGCTTCCTAATGTAATTTGCCTGTCTTATGCCTTCAACCTCAGATACTAACGAATTACCATATATCTTAATCATCAAATTAAGATAATATATTACAGTAATAAAAATATCTCACAATTGAGACTGCCACACCCTTTATATTGAGGTCAGGAAAAAGGGATAGAAATTTTAGTGGCACGTGACACTGAGTTAGGAAAATAATTATTTCTATTGTTACTTAAGTATTTCCAGAGTATTGATCAGGGAGGGGAAAAAGTAATAGAAGGCTTATTCAAGTACTAAAAATTAGTGTTTTACAAACCAAAATAGAGAATTGCCCACAGCATTCCAAAACCTAGAATTCAATGGGAAATTTATCCATTTGTATTACCTTTGACCTTCAGCAACCTGGATTTTTTCCAATTATTAGTATATTGAATGCAGCAAAATGGAATCCTTCATGACAGTTTTCTTGTCCAAAATAAATCAGTTATTTGTCAAACATTTTATAGACCAGATGAAAGTATTAAATAGAAAATAATAATCTGTATTCCCATCCTCCTGATTTACATATTGTTCACACATACTTATTTTATACTAACAGTTTGATTTTCGATTTCTGAAGGCAATTGTTCTTCTGCTGAGTTTTTCTTATGATTGTCATTTCCTTATGTGGCTAAAAATGTTATTGTGAGCTCATCTTTTATTGTTATTTAACTGACAAATTAAAAAATGTATATACTTATGATATACAACATAATGTTTTGAAATATATCTACATTGCAGAATAGCTAAATGTGCTAATTAGCATATGCATCACCTTATATCTTTATCATGTTTTTGTCTTTTTGGTGAGAACAATTAAAATCTCCTCTCTGTGATTTTCAATTATGTATTACTTTGTTATTAACTACAGTCACCATATTTTACAATACATATCTTGAATTGATTCCTCCTACCTAAGTGTTGTGTTCTTTGGCCAACATCCCTGCCAGACTCTTGTGAACTTATCTCCAGTTGGTATTTTATTGTTGTTGTTGTTGTTTATAGTCACCACCCACGGGGTTCTTGTATTCTCTACATTATAGAAGAGTCCCTATATTTGCTTTTGCAAAATGCCCCAGAGATTTCACTGGTGTTTTCCATTAATTTCTCTGTCTGGGAATCACACACAACATGGGTGTATGGATTTGGACTTGAGTTTTTTATTTCTCCTGAGAGATTTATTTGTTCATCTATGAATAAGCTTTCTTAATTCTTCCCAGAGCTGTTCTTTAAGAAAGGGGCAGTCTTCATAGGATTCCAAAATCCAGAATTCAATGGGAAATGTATACATTTGTGCTGACTTTGACCTGACAGCTCATTCCTTCCAGGCTTCTGACTCTGTACTCCATGCTTGATGGAAGCCAGAGACTCACTCTTCCTTTCCTCCTGAACTCATATCCCTGAGACCAAAATCCTAGTTCCTATGCTTATGTTTTATCTATAGTTACCCCCATTGACTCTGTGTCTAGGGATTTTACTGTTTTTATAATTCATCTTTATGTTTTAGGAAACAATATTGTTTTATATTAGACAGCATTTCACAAAATGTAGTAGCACTGCTTCACTGTAGGCCAGTCCGCCATCTTGCCGGAACTCAGTTATTTTTCTGTCCATATACTGCTTCATAGAGTTGAAACAGTACTCCTCATTCTTGTACCAAATTGCTCTTTAAATGAGAGGAAAAAATAAGTCCTGTCATTCAACCCCTTCAAAGCTTCCAGGGTTAGAGTCTAAGTCCTGCTCCATCTGTCTTTCTACTTAAAGATATCCACAGTGCCATCTGTTTCTAACATGTTTCATATTATGATGTTGTGGCCATTGCTTTTTTATATTTATCCAGACCCATTATGGTGTGTACAATCACAAAAATGTACAAATAACAAATTTAACATTCTTGTATAGTAAGGCATTTACCATGCAATTATAGAATATGATATTAAAATCCACAGACTCCATATTTCAGATCTGGATATTCCCTTAGAAACCATCTCTTTGTAACCTCATAAATGAGGAAACCAAGGCCCTGTGAGTTCAAGAGCAATGGTGGGGTCTCTGATATTACTACCGAAATGGCTCCAAGGCACTAAGACTAATGCTCAGAATCAACCTAAACATTTCCATGTTGAAATTAGTAACCTGATAATCTTTATTAAATGTATTAATTAAGGAAATTAGGGGTGTGGACAATTGCCTATGTAACATAATATTTTTTGTTACAATCTTTAATGTTAGAGTCCACTAGTGTTACAGTTAGTTAAAAGAATTTCATAATTGCTTTTTTTAAAATTTAAAAACATAACTAAAAGAAACGTCTAATGCAACTAACAATTTTTATAAATGAATACAAGTGATTTTGCATCTACACTTGTGTTTTACGAACATTTTACTATTTTATTAAAATCTCTGAATGTGAATCACATATATTTTTTCTTCTCTCCTTTTATTTAGTTTTAATTTTGTGTCACTTGTGTTTCTTTTTCGCTTTTTCTTTTAATCAGTTTTTTGTTCCCAGATGGATTATATGAGAAAAGAGGAATCCTATGAAGGTGGCTTAACAAGTAAGACCAGCCTATTTTGCTAGAGTAGTTACTTTAACTCATCTTTCCCTGCCTGGAGGAGATCATGGGTTTCAGTGAAACGGGTTTTGTGCACAAGGATTTCTAAATAATATTTTGCCTTTTCCCCAAGTGACTTCATTTTTTCCCTGAGATCTTAGAGATAATTTATTTAAAACTTTTTTATTGCTAACTTTTTTTTTCTCTGTGGACAAATGTAATAACTATACATATTTTCCTAATATGTCAGAAATGCAGATGTAATGTTAGCAACAAGGTTTAAATAGATCGATTCTTAATTCTGAGAATCTGAAATGAATACATAAACAATGATTTTCCCAAGGGCCAATGCTAATGCTGGGCTAGAATGACAATCTAAAATTCATTTGGTATTTAGATTAGGGAAGATATTAGTTCCCCCCTACAAACACATCACCCCCTGGCAGGCATTTTGAATTGACACTCGTTCAAGAGGTGATATTTAGGATGTGGTGTTTTCAAAAACTGGCACAAACATTAGACAACTAATATGTGAAAAGGCACATTGATATTAAAATGCTACAGGAGGTCTGGCTCTCCAAGCTTTGCTTTTAGAGAGTAGTACATGCCAGATGTTTCAGAGAAAAGCATAAAATCCACATTATGTGCCTAATTGTACAGTATTACATCACAGGGGTGGGGATGCTTTTTTCCCCCTGACTGCAGCTGGTGATAACAATATGCCCTGGAGCATGAAAGAATCAGGCATCCTGGACACAGGGCAACTTCTCTGTGTGTTTCTTCTGGAAGAGTGGGGAAGGCTTTTAGCTTCAAAAATCTCCATATACACAAATGATATCAAATACTTTCAATATAACAAAGTCTATGGGTGTGAACTAAAATACTCAATGGAGTCATCTAGACAACTACAGTGGCTAGAATTTGGCAGCAGAGTCTGCACTACTGTAGATCTGGATACTGGACAAACCACGTTTCTAAAAGGATATGACTGAGGCGCCAAAAAGTCCTTGGCATAAATGAGGATCTCACCTTGTTAAAACATGTCACGGAACTGAGCTGGTCCCCATAGGCTACTTTTCTCTCATTATATGAGAAGCTAGTCACACAAAAGAAGGAATGGGGGAGTGGAAAGTGTTAAGGTGGAGAGTTATGTTGTGTTCTTCAAACCTTACATATGCCATGGGTCAATTTAAAATAAAAGTAGAGTCTTGCAGTCTTCCTAGCTTCTACATTCCTACTTAGAAAACTTCTGTATTCTTCTGTCAGCATAGAATGACTACTTAGGTGTGCAGGCTGTCATATTTTATACAAAGGTTTTGTAATGTAAAAAGTCTGAAGGTAGTCTTAATTTTGTCTTCTTACTAATATCATACAGGAGAAAATAAAAAATGCTAATTACATTCCATATATTATATTCAAATTTTGTATAGGGTAACATCTGTCTTGAAAAATAAACTGCATTATTTTGAAAATAGATTTATTAAACTTCAATCTTTTCATTAAAGAGGTATTTTTACATGGTAAGTCATTATCACACAAAATAATACTTAGGTAAATGCACAGCTCTTAAGACCTCAAAATTATCAACCTCCATTCATCTGATGATAGCTGGTATATATGTTTTTTTTTTAATTCAGAGAACACATCATAGAATGATATTAAATTTGACTTTCAGGATTATTTGTTTCTGTAAAACAATCTTGGCCCCCCCCAAAAAATATTTTTTTTATCAAACTTTGCAGTGTAACCTGTGCCAACCTGTAGTAACAGACCGTGCATGGCAGACAAAAGTCCTGATCATTCTCCTGAGATGGATCTTTTATTTGTCATATATGTTCATGTTCTTATTGCTTTTTCTCAATTTTTCAATTCTAGGTTCTCTTTTGCATGTATCAGAATCTCCAATTTGCATTTTATTTTTTAACTTTAAAAACTTACTACCAATAAATAAATCTTTATTGTATATATACAACCTGTATTGTAAACTAACTTTTTTTTTTTTTTTTTTTGGTTATTTAAAAAGAATCTTTTTCTTCTTTAAATGGAAACAATAGTTTTGTGCAATGCTGCCATCTAATGGCATCCATGATGGTTGACCCTTCTATACTTAAATACCCTCTTCAGTGGAAGAACAGATATTTCTTAAAACATAATTTTCAGATTTTAAGGTCGTTAAACTGTATGCAGTGCAAAGGATGAGAATATTTGGAAACTGTTTTAATGTTTTAAGTTGTTTCCCTTTTTAAATAGTGGATTCTGTATAGCTAATTTTAATATCAAACATCAGTTGTATATTTTTGTGCTTATATCCTGATAATTTATCTCTGAGCTAAAGACTTCCAATAATTGTCAATCTACCCATTGCTTTGTAATTCATAAGTATAAAACAAATGCTTTTTTCCCATTTTTGTGTTTCCCGAAGTTTGTATTGTGGCTGGCCGGGACCTATAGGTATTTCCTCTCAAAAGGCAAAGCTGTATCTTCTTTAGCACTTCAGTTACCCAGGTATAAAGTCACAGTCTCATTGAGGTAAAACAAAAGAACTCTGTCTAACCCCAATTTTAGCCCTGCAGCTGCTACTAGCACTCTGTACTGCTTTAGCTAAGAAATTTACTTCTCCAAACTTCAGTTATCTTATTCTTGATTGAAAGGGTAGAACAGTTGATTCCCAAATTTTCATATAGTTTCAAAAAGTATGTCTTCTTAATAGTGTATCAAACTAAGATGCATGTGAGATCGTAGTTTGTTTTGATGTCATTGGTCCAAAAGTCTTTACAGTCATAGTTCTGTGCCCCAAACCATCTGATGGGAAATAATGGCTCTTTATTAGGCAAATTAATTCTATCTAGCTATTAACACTGCTTTCCCCAATGCTATCTCCACTGCTAACATCTCTAATCAGTCTATCATTTTGTCTAAAAAAATGAGAAATTATAAAAAGATTTAACCAAGAAGTGAGAGGATGTACACAGAATGAAAATGATCCTGATATGACACAAATAATATTAAGATTATGTATTTCATATCTTAATGGATATATATGCACCTGGATGTATATGATATGTATGGAGAAACAAAAAAAGCAGTCTAAGTATTCTTACACATTTTAGTTTAGGTCTAAAAACACTTTACTCTAAGTCACTATCGATGCAAAATAGCAGTTAGAAGAAAAGACTAGCATAGACTCAGAGACAAGAATACAATAATAAACAAAAGTCAAGACAACAGAAGCTCATGCAATCTGTGGGAGACAAGTAGCTGCCCAATTGACAACAAAGAGCTCAACTTGGAACATCATTGACAGAATTCTTTTTTAGTCAAACTCCTGGTTCAAAGGTTTATACTTAAAAAGTGAAGCTAATACTTCTTTATCCTCTTATAAGGTCATGATTGAAAGAGTCTTATACACAAAAATTGCCTATTAAGGCATTTTACGAGTCTTCATTAATGGCTCTACTTACAAAAAAGTAAAGCAGAGGAACTGTGACTATGTAGCTTGGAAATTTTTCCTTGAGAAGAATCCGGGAGGTTCTGTTTTTTTTTTTTTTTTTTTTTTTTTTTTTAATTCAAGATGAGAAATATGTTCAGATACTCTCTTTTTTTTCTCTCTTCCTCCCTCCCTCTTTCTATTCCTCTGTCCTCTCCTTTCTACTCCTTCCCTTTATCTTTCTTTTCCTTTACCTTTTGCTAATTTTCAATCACACTAAGGAACAAACAAGGCAAAGTTAGTAAAGAAAATACAAGGTGATAAAGGCCCATTCATTTAGTCTTCTCTGCCAGAAGGTAGCTAGGGATCATCTGGGAAGAAACAATCAATCATTCCACAGTCCCATATACATCATAAACTTTGTGTATTTATAGTGAAATAAAAGTGTTTACTGCTGTCTGAATGCATTTCCCAGAAACAGAGAAACCAGAGTCTAATTCAGAGTGCTAGGAATGTTATCTGATACTACAGAGAAAAGAGCATTATGTTTTGCAAACACACAAGTAATAAAATACTTTGTAAGTTCCGAAAGGAGAAAAGAACCAGAGGGCAGAGGCAGGGGTAGAAATCATTAAGAAGATTTAGGTTATGAACAAGAGCCTGGTTTAAACACCAAAGGAAGACAAAGTCCCAGAATGGGAAAATTACAGAATCTCGAAATTTTGCAGTCATTGAAAGCACAATTTTGCGTTCTTTGGGGTGTTTGCATGTCCTATTGTGCTTTTCTGACCTAGATTAGTCTAGGTACTCAGAGCACAGCAGTATAGTTTTGCAGTAACATTGCCCCATGGCTTAATTTCCCAATTAAACTTAAACAAATTTCTCAAATGCTCATAAAACCCTTGGTGGCAAGATCAGTGCACCTGAATATTTAATTATCCGAATGTCAGTCTGAAACACAGATAATTGGCAGCTAACAGAAAATGCCTAAGACCTGAAAATGAAATATTCTTCTAATGCTAGACAGGGAATAAGTGAATAAATTTACTAAAATAGAAGATTTTGTTGTTGTTGTTGTTGTTATTTTAAAGAAGTAGAAAGGTACCAGAAAATTATTTTAAAGTCATAAAGAACAAAGAAGAAAAGGATCACTGAATTGTAATTATATTCTAGATGCTGAACTTTGGCTGCAGTTAAATGTAGAATTAATATTAAAAGGTTCTCTGAGTATGTCTCCAGATTAAGCAATCATCTAACAGAAAATGTCAGGGTTAACCAGCCTGAAAATATTCTGTTCTTTGGATGAAATGTTTCAACATATGTAAATACAAAGCTATGTCAAATATATATATATCTCAGACAACATTTTACAAAGTAGACATTAATCTGGTGACTGTCATAAATCAACTTAATTATATACCCAGTGAAATAGCTTGAGATTTGGCTGGAAGACGATAAACCAGAGGTGGCGATGAAGAGTGATGGCGCCCAGGAGAGGTACCAGTGGGAAGCCCAGGGAATTAGTCTTGGGCTCAGTTTTACTTTACATCTTAATTACTGATTTCAAAGAAAGGCTAAACTGCACATTAACTAATTTGCAGATGGTCCTAAATTGGCAAACACTGGGAATCGCAGATTAAAAATCCAAAGGGATTTTCAGAGGTTAGAAATAGGAACTGGCGGAAAAATCCAATCCTTTAAGTAACAATAACAATGATGATGATGGTGGTGAAAATACAAAAATTGTAGTTAAATTCTCTTGTGGAAACACCACAAAGAAAGATGTGGGGAAAAGAAACAATGTTCTTAAGACACCAAGTCAGAAAACCTAGTGTTTAGAAGCAAGTTTGAAATAAAAGAAACAAAGAAACACTGAAACAGATGCAGTTAAAAGACTAGGAATGAATAAAAATGCCACACAAAAAAGTTCCTTTGGTCCCAAATCAGCTTGGTTCACTTCTTTTCATGAGGCTGAAAATATGATCAGTACCTATTGCCACTTAGAGTTCATTGCCTTTGTGTCACTGGGCTCCTCCAATAGCAACCTCTACTTCTTACCTTCATGTGGATACTCCTACAGGAGCCTAGAAATTCTTTACTTAGGTATTCTAAGCAATGTGTTATCTCTGAGAAATGAAAGACAACATGTTTGACACCTCTGTTTCACTTCTGTGGAACACCAATGGGAGTGGGACTGAGACACAGTAGGTATAATGTTTGAAAAGGATGTGCCCCCAAAGAGCTCAGAGAGCAAGGTGATAGCTGGAAAAGTTGTAATCAATGTACAAACATTTCAAAAATTTTCAGAAAGAGAGGATGGAAGTGAATCTTTAAAATGAATAAAGCCAGCCTAGAATAAGATAGCAGGAGGAATGTCTGTCTAGTAGAACCCACAAGAGACCCTGAGTTCAGAATTAGCAGATGACTGAGGTTAAGAAAGGGAAATGAAGTTGAAACAGGGAGTCAATAGATTTTTATGGATAGTCTGTGTGCACACCCCAAGATGAGCCCCGGGAATTAGCCACTCCCTCTAAGGATGGCTTTTTTGTTGTTGTTACTTCCCCAACCACTGAAAATATTTCTCATCCTGAAATTTAGAGAGCTGGTTCTCCCTTCCCCTGAAGTGAAGCCTCTTAGCCCTAGTGTTACAAAAACAGGCTTGTTCAGGTGGGAAAATAAAGTTGTGGTCATTGTTCCCTCCTCTCACAGAAAGGGTGGGACTGTACCTATATGCACAGAGTTGAGCAGGGATCACAGCCATCCACTTAGGTTGGCTCAGCCCCACACAGCAATGCCAACTGTATTCCTTGGAAGGCTGGAACTTCAGTTGAAAACCCACAAGCAGAGAATATTCACTTCAGGTACCTTTCTTCTATAAGAGCCTGGAATGGATAGCCAAGTATCACCTAGCATGAGAGGAAAGCCAGTGGCAAGAAAGAAATAACAACCAGAACACAGACCCTGAAGAAAATAAAGATATTCAGAAGGACTCTAGTATTTTCATAGTGTGATTAGAACATGCATAAGAAAAACAAGGGGGGAGAAACAGGATATAACGAATAGGGCCAGCACAAGTTAAAAAAAAAAGGCAATTAAAAATCTCAAAGAAAACAAATAGAAAATCTTGGTCATGAAATTCATTGTCTAGATAAAAAGCAAATTAAATGTGACATGAACTTAATAATTGATGCAGGATTTTAAAGAAGAACTGAGCTGACTTTAAAAGAGTTTTCTTAAAGTGACCAAGAATCGAAGGCAACAGGCTTAGGGAGCACAAAGTGATTTGAATGAACAACTGGACCCATCATTGAATAATGTGAGTATGAGCGGGATAGTGTAAATATTAGCTGTTGATTTTGAAATCTTATCATTGGGTATTGACAGGGCATGGAAGATTTGGCAAGGATTACTGGAAAAGTTGTCAGTGTTAATCATCTGTAAAGTGTACTGCAAGTTGGACTTTGAGGAGGAAGAGATCCCTTGCAGAGAAAGACCAAAGTACTCATTCCCTCATCTTTAAAGTGGGAGATAGATAAGAAGTATTGCCAGAAGTTGATGAAAAAGTAAAGGGATATTAAGAAGATTATGTGAAGTTGAAAAATTATTTGTTTCTAAAAAATAACTAAAGTTACTATAAAACTTCAAATTGAACAAAATGAAATAGAATTTTCATTCAATCAGATTTTGGATGATAAAGGTAAGAAAGATTTTAGAATTATTATTATTATTATTATTATTATTATTTTAGTTAAGAAATAGTGGTAGAAGAACTAGCATTTAGGTTATGAAAGTAACTGTCACCCAATACTAAGACAGACCCTGAGACACTCTGCTCAGCTTAGGTCTCGTGAGGCTGAGGAACACTACCATCTGGACCATCTGCATGCCCCCAGTGGCAGAGGAGGCAGCTGGGGGTCATGGGCAGCCTCCTCTGTGTGTGGACTTTAAGTGACACATCACAGCTGCCCATGTGCAGGAACAGTGAGAAGGCTGGGAAGTGCATGGGAGAAGTCCACCTGAAGGCAAACCTCCTGTCTATGCCACAAAGATAGGGTCTGTAGAGAGAACAGCAGCAAGCAGAGATATGGCCTAAAAAAAAAAAAAAGTCTAAAAGAGCATTAGTCATTTCTGGGGTCAGATTTCAGAAATATAAATTTTCCAAGCTTTACTAGTGTATTAAACACATTAACACAAGATTCATTGTTGGTCTAACTTGTAGGGAATAGTATTTCCAGGAGATTTTATTATTATTTTTCATGTTTTTTTAATCTGTGGTTCAAACTTTTTTAGAAATCAGAAAAGGAAGGAGTCGTGTTTTGAAAATAAGAAGCTGATGCTGTGTTCAGCTGCTACCTTCCAGATAAACAGACTCTACGAAAGCTGCAGTTCCTATTTGCTGCCAGCAAGGGGAGTTGTAAGAGCTCTTAAGCTTCCTCAGGAAAGTGCTTCAAAGGCCATTTAAAAGGGAATGAGGAAAGTTACAGATTTAAATTAATCACTTCCCTAAAATCAGCAGGGTTTATGGCTGAGGGCTAGGGAGTCTCTTGGAGAGCTGTCTACATTATGTAATTAGAGTAACAAAGAGAATTAAAAAAAAAAAGGCTTTGTTGTGTCAGGATGCCTCTAAGTTATTTTATTTTTATTTTTGGGTTTGGTTTTTCTGGTTTTGCTTTATTTTTCCTAAATAAAATCTGTGGTTGTAGACAGACATGATTGACAGTCTATCTCTTCTATGTTTCTGAGATAAGAATACAGATACACATATCACCTTTATCTGAACCTGTAAGAACTCAGGTTGCACTAGGGAGCTCAAACCCTTTCCTCTTGTTCTGTTCGTCAAACTTCCTCACTTTCCCAGCTATCTCTGAAGTTCTAGTCCTATACTGGTGACACAACCGTTGTCCAACTGATAACCCAGCAGTGCTAGTTCTCTGTGACTAAGAAAGGGACACATGGTTCCATGCTTAACATGCTGACTCCATTCAGGAGTGTAATGGAAGGGATTTTATTTTATTTTATCTTGGTCTTTCTAGCTCATAAGAAAAGATATCTGAATTACATGTAAATTTTATTTTTTCTTTGAGGTTAAAGTATGTACAATATGACATAGTATGTACTCTAGATTGAGCTAGAGTAAAGAGATGCTAATAAAATCTGCATATAAACTGAGAATGGTTTTATTGTTTTTTTTTTCTCTTTTTTTTTCTGTTTGTCATTTTGTGTAGTAAATTCAAATAATTCAGATCAGAAAAAAATATCTTTTTATTTGATTCTCACATAATATAGCATTTGGTTAAATTCTTTGGCATTTTGATCCAGATACTTTCCTGAGCCTCCCATTTTATTCTGTCTATATAGCCATAGGGTATATTCCTGATCTAGAATATGCCATATTGTCCCTCTTTGGGCCCAAAGTGAATTCTGGGATCATCTAATTTATTGCATATAGAGAAATATCTTTATTGCTAGTTACAAAAAAAATTATGATAGAATATGCAGAATTTTTCAAAAACCAAATTAAAAAAATGCAGCCATCTAAACAGTGCTATATCCTGTCATGTATAATTTTAGGGAAAATATTTGTGTACTACCATGTTTGCTCAGAAATTATCATTTTTCATTGGAATTTCCCACAACTTTCCTATTTTCTTTAAAAAGGGTTGCTTTAAATCCTTTTACTAGGAATGGAGACTAATGATAGGTATATTAACTTTTAAAAGAGAATCTTAGGCCCGAATCTCTTTAAGGATTAAATGGTCCTCCGTTAGATGTAAACAGCATCCAATGTGGGAACACCTGCTCATACAGCTGGAGTCTAAACATTCAGCCTAGCTTGGCAGCCTTCCACCATAAGACTCTCGCCCAGCACCCCAGGGATCTGTCCTGCCTTTTTACCATCTTCCCCCATGCCCTCCACTTGCAAACCTCTGTTCAACATCTCACACAGCCTTTTTGACATTCTTTCTTTCTAGTATACCCATATCAAAGAGAAGAAAGGAGAGGAGGAGTAAAAGAAAAGGGAGGGGGAGGAGGACCCTAAATGGTAGTGGAAGTGGTAATGGTGGAGGAGGAGGTGAGCAGAGAAGCTGAGGCTGGTGGGGGAAGAAGAAAGAAGAAAGAGGAGGCAACAGTCTTCAGTGCTGTAGCAGCGTCTCTGGTATTTTCTGATGTGCTGTGGTTCCATGGGTGCTGGTGGCCTCTGGTGATGTGCTGTCTCAATAGAGATCATGGATGTGGTTTTCATTTCTTTTTTTCTTTTTTTCTTCTCCTTTTTTTTTCTCTTCTAGTACCAGAGATTGAATGGAGGGTTGCTTAACCACTGGGTTTTTCAGAGATGACCTCAAGCTCACTGCTTCCTGTCTGTCTGTAACACCACCCATCTTGCTTTGGTTCTTTTCTCTTAGTAAGCATTGTCTTTGCTGTGTGATGACCTCTCAGTTAACTTTGAAGCTTCAGCTTTCTCCTCTGAAGTCAGTTGGTTGTCTTTTCTATGGCACCACAAGAACTACGGGTATTTATTAGTGTTGTTATGGAGTGGCAGGGGTGGGAATCCTTTCCTACCCAAGAAAGGGTACTGCCAATGCTAGTATGGTGGATAAGCATTGAATCTCCTAAAATCTCTGCTAACAAACAACAGTCACCAGGACTTTGGTGCAAAAATCTGCAACTCCAAATAAGGCTAACCTTCTTCACCTTTTCCATTCTACTCAACCAGGGTGACATGATGGCCTTGAAGATTTCATGACTCAGCAAGCTTCCAGCTGGAGAGTAGAAACCAGTTTCAACCTCTTTGTAGACAGCCTGAATTCTACAATTTGGAAGGAGGACTCCCTATCACACAAGAGGAGAACCCTTCTCGGGTTTCATAGTTTCTAATACTAAACTCCCCTCAAGGCCCATGGTCCCAGGGCCATTCTCTTTTCACATTCCTCTCCACTGTCTTGAGAAGTCAAAGATGGTTGTCTGCTAGAGACTGTGTTGGTTTTGCTGCCACTTGGTCACTGCTGGCTGGAGCAAGGAACTGCTTTCGCTCTTGACAGTGGGATCTCTAACAATTCTTGTTTTTCATTTTGCATTCCTGTCTTAATTCTACGGCAACAGAAAAACCTCATTCAGCCTTTTATTTTGTCAGTTCTTTAAGGTTTGAAATCTTAATCAATTACATTGGAAAGTAAAATGTCAATAAAGTAAGTTGCTTTCCTCATGTCAAACATCTATTTTGAAGTCACATATTCTTCCTCCAAATTTGGTGGAAAATTTTCCATTGTTTTCCAGAATTAATAGTTAGTATTAAGAAACCCAAAGTGAAATATTGGTCTATGCTCCCCATTTCTGACATAGAACTCCTAATATTCTGTTGTGGTTTGGATCTGAAGTGTCCCCCCAAAGCTCATTTGTGAGACAATGCAAGAAGGTTTAGAGGAGAAATAATTGGGTTATGAGAGTCTTAACCCAATCAGTGAATTAATCCCCTGATGGGATTAACTGGGTGGTAACTGAAGGTGAATAGGGTGTGGCTAAAGGAGATGGGTCATTGAGGAAGTGCCTTTGGGGCACGTCCTTTGTTTATGGAGAGTGGAGTCTCTACCTCTGATCATCATGTGAGCCGCTTCCCTTTACCACACTCTTCTGCCATTATGTCCTGTCTCACCTGGAGACCTGAGGAATAGAGACAGCTGTCTATGGTCTGAGACCTCTGAAAATGTGAGACCTCAAATAAATGTTTTCTCCTCTAAAACTATTCTGGTTGGTCATTTAGTCTCAGCAGCAAAAAAGCTGACTAAAACACCCTTATAATCTCCTGAGTGATAGGGTTGCTAGAACCATCTTTCTGCTAATATTTGTTCTTTGACCCAGTTCCTGACCTAGAGCTTCTAAATCCCTTGGAATTTCCTGGGTAATAGGATAGTATTTTGGTCTAAGAAGGAGGCTCTTGGTGGTCTCCTGGTTCAGGGCTGGTCACCAAACAGGCTATACTCTGGTTAGAAACATGGAATTTTTGATCTTCTTTTGTCCATCCTTCAGAGGCAAAGTGGATCTAGAAATTGAATTAATAACTGATCATCTGTAGGAGATGAAGTCTCCATGAAAATTCCCGAAGTGTGGGGCGGCAGGCTAGGAGGATACCATGCCCCAATTCCATAGGAAAGTAGTCCCTTCACTGAAAACCTGTCTGAAATTACCTTTGTACCACTCCATCTCTATTCACCAGTGTCCTTTATATACACCAGTTGACAGGATTAAGGGGAAAGTTTGAAAATTGGGATTTTTGAACAAACTTTATGTGAGGTGGTCTCCTTTACCTGAATATGTTACTGAGATGATATTATGCCTAATTGGGAATTGTTTCCCCTACCTAATATGGTGATGCAGAAGACATGTAAGGCTGCCCTTGGGCTAGTCTTAATTGGACATGCTAAATGGGAACCACTAGAACTCCCTGAGCCCACACAGGTGATTAATTTAAAACAATATAGGATACCTGGTAGGCAAAAAGAGATATCCACTTTAATTAATGATATGCTAGAAGCTACAGCCCTGAAACCAAGGAATTCTCTGAACAATAGTCCTGAACAGCCTGTGAAAGAGGCAGATGGCTCAGGGAGCCTAACAGTAGCTTATCAAGGCTTTGATAAAGTTGTCCCTCTTGTAGCCTCAGCAATTCTGGACATGGTTTCAATCACACAAGAAATACAACAGGATAAAGGAGACTGGTCCTCAGTGACTGATCTTGTAAATGCTTTCTTCTTTACCATAATCTCAAAAATGAGCCAAATATGGTTTACCTTCAAATGAGAAGGATCTCAATTGACGTTTACTGTATTGCTACAAGGTTATCTAAATTCACTGGCTTACTGTCATAATTTGTCAGAAGGGATTTGGACTCGGTGCAGGTCTTGAGTGCTACCATACACTATGTCTATGACAATAATATCAGATAAATGTCAGAAACTAAAAAGCAAACAATGAATGACTGCTTGAGTGCTAAGATGATTCACATGACAAACTGAGGCTGGTTAATACATCCAGCAAGAGTTCCTCCAGGGATTAAAGCAGTGAGCTTCACCTGGTGGAACCCTTAAGGCATATCCCACTCTGAGACAAGGAAGGTTATGATGGACTTCTGGCAAACTCAAACTCAATTACATCAAGGTGTGATGACCACACATCTCACTCTAGTGTGGGTGTAAAGCATGTATTCTAACTGCACTCAGACACAATGGTAAACAACACTGGCCCTTAAGGCATAAAATGGCCAGAAGAGGGGTAAGTAAGTAGCAGTCTGGGTATCCTGGAACAAGCTGGGTTTGTTTTTATTGAGTAGTAGAATTCACAAGGAAGAAAAATTTAACCAGAATAAGTAGATTAAAGAAAGTACTATTCCAAGAGGAAGGCGAAGGATGACAGGAGCCAGCCTGGAAAGATAAGGAGGCTCCAGGAAAGTGAGTCAGGCAGATGTAGCAGATAATGCTGGATAATGTTAATACTGAACATTAAGAAAGGGCCTGTGCGCCCACCCAGTTGAATCTTGAGTACATTAATACAGATGGAGGCTGAAGTGGCAACGGGGTGATGGCCCTCTGCCTGTCTGTGGGCTAACGTGCAACTCCTATGGTAACCTTCGTTTATGTTTATATTTATGGTTTCTATTTGTGTGGGAGTTGGAGTTTTAAAGACTGAATTTAGGCCTCACCCGTGCTAAGTATCTAGCATTCTAGCACGTAACTACACCCTCAGCCCTATATTTAATTTTCTTAAGTTTTATTTTTAATTCGCACATAGTAATTGTACATATTTGTGAGGGACAGTGTAAATATTGTGTAATGACTGAATCAGGGTAATTACAGTATCCATCGCCTTATACATTTATTATTTCTTTGTGGTAAGAACATTCAAAATTTTGTATTTAAAATACATAATACATTGTTCTTAACTATAATCATCTTTCTATGTGATAGAAAACCAGAATTTATTCTTCCTATTTAACTGTAACACCGTACCTGTTGACCAACCTCTCCTCATTGCCTCTGCCAACTCTACTTCTATGGGATCAGCTTTCAAATTCCACTGTGAGTGAGATTATGAAGCATTTGTCTTCTTGTGTCTGGCTTATTTCACTTATATAATGTCCTCCAGGTTTATTCATGATGTCACAAATGACAGGAGTTTATTCTTTTTAATTCCTGAATATATCACATTTTATTTATCCACTCATCTATTGATGCGTACCTAGGCTGATTCCATATCTTGGCTAGTGTGAATACTGCTTCATGGGAGTGTAGGTCTCTTTAATATACTGATTTTATTTCCTGTGGCTATATATTCAATAGAGGGATTGATGTATCACACTGTAGTTCCATTTTTAATTTTGGAGGAAATTCCATACTGCTTTCCATGATGGTTATAGCAATTTACACTAGTAGACAAGGGTTTCCTTTTTTTCCACATGCTTGTGGAAAGCATTGTGATCTTTTGTCTTTTTGATTGTAACTATTCTAACCGAAGTGAAGTAGTAACTTCTGTGGTTTTGATTTACATTTCTCTGATGATTAGCGATTATGAACGTTTTTTCATATACACCGGCAACAAAATGAAAAAAGACAAATGTGTCACATCCAAATGGCATTACATCCAGGTAAAAGGCTTCTGCACAGCAAAGAAAATAATCAACAGTGTTGAAGAGATGACCAACCTGCATCTGATGAGGGATTAACATCCAGAATATATAAGGACCTCAAAACAACTCAAGAGCAAAAGCAAACTAATATGATTTTAAAATAGTAAAAACTTGAATAGGCATTTTCAAAAGAGTATGTACAAATGGCCAATATGCATATGAAACTATAGGAACCTATAGCCCTCTGAGATTGTGGAAATTTTCTAAAGGCACTTGTAATTTACATCAATATACTATCACTGCCTGAATCTCTAGAATAGTTTGCTAAATACTGCTTGTGTTTTCCCTAGGCCCATCTATAGTACAGCTTACAGTGAAAATCAGTCTCAGTGTAAGCTTATGAGATAAATAGCCTCTATTATATAACTACCTATTATATAATATGCTGTCCTCTATTATGTAGATTCTGTTCAGAAGGCAAAGAAAATGCCTCTTTTTCTTAATGATTTTATCCTGTAATGAATTGTACAGTGGTCATACTGTGATATATAGTTGAATACTGATATTGTTGGCAAGATTCAACTACTCCATGTAAGTAAGTCTTATTACAATACTGATATTGATGATCAAATATCAGTACTGGAAAACTGAGTGAGAGTCACCTCAGAACATAAAACCTATATATTATATTACCATTCACATTTTATGGAAAATGGTTGACCTGAGGAAGAACTGGATCTTGCCAACAATCAGCTGATTTCTGTGTTAAATAGTTCTGCTCAAGCTTATTATGAATACAGCAGTAGGTTATGGAGGGAAAAGAATAATCAAATTAATATAAGAACATGAAATGAATGTGATGGCTTTATAGAAAAATTTAGTTGTTTCTTTAAGTCTATCTCTACCCGACAATCCATGTTGGTACCATTGGTTTATACATTCTCTAAATGCTACACAAAAGTAAAATCTCTGTCAGATATCTTCATTTCACTGTTAAGAAGTCCCTGGCCAGAGAACGTGGGGTGGAAATTTCCATTGTCTTCTGGAATTGATTGTTATCATTAAGAAACCAAACCACTGCCTATTTTTTACTTTTACTCTTAAATGACTTGATTTATTTGTCTAATGCCTGAAAGTTTCTCTATCCTTGAAGTTCAACAAATTAAATAAAATTTTGTTCAGTGTAAGTTGCCTGATGATGATAACAATGATTATGTAAGTTTCCTAAAACATACTATCTTTATTCAAATCTTACAGATTTAGTTCTCTGTGCATTTCAGGGAGAAAAAAATCTTATTCTATAGTTCCTTTGAATGTTGTTTATATTTCATTTACCGAAATTTTGAATTATCTTTGACTTTAAATTAATCATCCTCTTCCTAACTTTTGTCTTTTTCCTTAACAATCTCTCTGTTTATTTTAATTCTTTCTAGAACAGCAATTTGGTATTCAACCACTATTCTGTTTCATGGTGTTTTTCATATAATATTTCTGTAATACTGTTGTTATATACTCAGTTCACCAAAAACACCTTTTATTTTTCAACTTAAACTATTACTAAATTATTTAAACTATTACTAAAATTTTCTTGAAAGGAAATTGTATTTGATCCTCAGAGTACATATTTTTCCAGAATTTGTCCTATGGGATTTCCTTCCTTCCTTCCTTCTTCCTTCCTTCCTTCCTTCCTTCCTTCCTTCCTTCCTTCCTTCCTTCCTTCTTCTTCTAATTCTTCTTCTTCTTTTTTTTTAATGTAGTGTAATCTGCATCTACTTTCTGGCTGATATGAGTAACTCTATCCAAATCTATATCTAGGTTTTATGTTAGTTTCTTTCTTGATACCCACCCTCCTGAATTTAGAACTTGTTTTTCCTTCTAAACTACCTGGCCACCTTGAAGTCTGAGCTGAATCATTACTTTGCTTTTCTGTAGCCTGAAGTTACTGGAAAGCATTGCAGGAGCAAAGTGGAAATGAAGAGGTAGGTCACCAGCCTGGCTCTCTCTTTGGGGATTTTCTTAAATGTCGTGTACGTATCATTTTACATCATTGGAAAAAGATCTGAGTACTGAAAGGAAGTCTATTGGGGCTTTAAATTTTTTCCAAAATTCATCAAGAAGTCCTGGAAAATCTCGAGCCTCTCCAGAGGTTTTTTTTTGGTTCATTTCCGTTGGCTCTGTTGCTGACAAATCTCTATCGGATTTGTCCTTGACTCCTCCCAAAATAATTTTCTCATCCAAGAATCTTTAATTCACTTGTTTCTAT
Organism: Marmota monax; assembly: GCF_021218885.2. Taxonomy (NCBI): domain Eukaryota; kingdom Metazoa; phylum Chordata; class Mammalia; order Rodentia; family Sciuridae; genus Marmota; species Marmota monax. The sequence goes on along the minus strand of NW_026691982.1, from coordinate 626,681 downwards.
CTAGTCTGGTGGTCATGGCGACAGATTCAATGAGAATGCTGAGCATTCTGTTGATTCAACTGTTGTATGCTACTGGATTGGGGTGAAGAGAGGAGTCACTGCACTCAGCTCCAGGCCAGACTGTGATTTTGACTCTACTACCCTACTTTAAACTTGATGGCATGTGGTTGTTCCCCTTTTCTTGTTTGGCTGTTGGGTAAACTTTATGCTTTTATTCATTGATATTTGATTCACTTTGTTACTTACTGGGTGGAAGAGCTTGTGTTCTATAGCTTAAGGCTTCCCCCTTACCCTGAAATCTATAATATTTTAATATAACTTTATCATTATGGCAGAAGTACCATGTTCACGAACACACACACTGTATACAAGGAAGAAAATCTATAATCCTACCATGAAGTGATAAGCATTGCTACCACTGGGATAACATTTTCTTTGATAACATAAAGAACCTTTATACAATTATATTTTTATAAACATTCTATTATGTGTTTATAACATTTTACCATTTCATATATAGTTTTGGTTTGCTACCATTTTCTCCATTTAAAATGCTTCTAAAAATTGATTTTTGCAAAGAGCTATTAGGCTACATTGATCCTAAACCTTTTATTTCATAAATCTAATATGATTATTTTAACCAGTATTGTATTGTAGGCATCTTAGATTTTTACCCCTTGAGAACTCTTACAAAAAGTGTTGAGATGCACATGCTTATACATCATATTTTGTGGGATTGTTTTTATTTCCTTCAGACAATTCCCAAGGAGAAAATTGAAAGGATTATTAAAGAAGAAATGCACATCCAAACTTAGGTTGTAAACAAGATTGCCACTCTTTCTCTCTCTCTCTCTCTCTCTCTCTCTCTCTCTCTCTCTCTCTCTGTCTCCATACACACACACACACACACACTTCTCTACCACTTTGTATTATAAAAACCTCATGACCAAGTTGCTGAATTTTTTAAAAAGTTCCTCTGCAGCTAGTACTTGACTTGTCTCCAGATCAGGAGACATCAAGCTTTAGTCTTATGATTTTAGCAATTTTAAATGGCACTAGAAATTCTAAAACAATGTTTAGATGGCTGAAAATTGCTGTGTCATATGGAGAATACTAACCAAATGAAGGACAAACTGTGAAACTGCGGTCAACCCTCAAAAAATTAGCAAAGTCATGCTTTGTTTCTAGATTTGTCCTTACTATCAGGACGCTTCTCTTTCTCCTCAGCACCGTCAGCTACCAAACAGGAACTCATGAATGCACAAATTTGCCCTGATGTGGCCATGTGCAAAGTCATCCCACAAATACTACCATCTGCAAAATTTGGGTGGAGCTGCTCTGAAGGGAAGTTGGGAAAAAGAGGGAAGCTGTTGCTCAACCTTTGCTTTGGTGGCTGCTGATGGTTCATCTTCCAAAAAGCACAAGCAACAGAACACACCTTTGGACCAAGATACTGTCCTGTTCACACCATGGCAGCCATCCCAGAATTTGCAGCCACAGAGTGCATGGTTTACCCCAACATGGTAGGACTGAGTCATTGGCAGCAGTCCTAGGGCCACTTCATTATACTGCAGGTGCTCACAGAAACAACTCATGTAACTCCACTTCTAAGGGACAGCGAGTTCAGTTCCCAAACCACAGTGGGGCTGGATGGGATCCCAAATTTCTATCTCTTAAGGAAAGATCCACTTCTGATGCTAACCCAAGCTTTTTGTTTCTGTTTTTCTGAGAAGAACTTACTTTTGCTCACTGTGCATGATTCCGAGGGCTTTTTCTACACTTCTTTCTTATTTCAAAATCTCAAACCCAGATAGAAATGCTCCATAAATTGACTTTTAGGCAGTTTCTTCAGTGAAATCCCAAAATGAGTAGATGTACCCACAACTTCCCTGAGGATATCACATGCACTGATGCTTCTTTATATTCCCACCACCTCAAATAAACCCAAGCCTATTGAAGGAACAAAGTAGAGCATCAAGAGAAATAAATAAGCAAGTAAGTTTGCTTTCAAGAACAGAGAATATTCTGGAGCACCTGCCTCGTCCAATCTACGATCTTCTGTTATCTCAGAGAACACTTCAGCTAGGGGAGATGAGGGAAGATAGCATAGTTTTTATTCTTCATCTGCAAATTTACATTTTATTGAATTCATCCAACTCTGTGCTAGGAGACTTATGTTTTCTCTCTCTCTCTCTCTCTCTCTCTCTCTCTCCCTCTCTCCATACACTCACTCACACACAGATACACACACACATACTTCTTTACTACTTTGTATTATACACACACATACACACACACTTCTCTACTACTTTGTATTAAAAAAACCTCATGACCAAGTCACAAACATACAAGTACATATACATATACATACGTTTCTCTTACCATCAAGTAATTTGAGAAATGCTAAACAAATTTTGGAGGTAGTGTTTGAGCTTTGAGTTGCTTTGACTTAAAACAGAGGTTGTACAACAAAAAATACAAATTAGGTGATCATATTTAATAGAGTTAAACTCAAATACAACTAGAATACTATGAGATTTGCCTTGCATAGAAAGATGTCATGGATAGAGGGTACAAGCAGTTGTCTAAATACAAGGCCCAAATAAGAGGACAAATAGATGGATATCCCAAGAGAGAGGCATTTAGTTATGCCAAGCTGCTTCTTCAGCTGCTATAACAAATAGATCCAAGATGTGCATTATGGATTTACTACATGGCAGTTTATTTTTTCAACATGATATAGGTAACCAGGTGAACAGTAACTCTTAGGGTTTAGACATTAGGTGTCCCTTAAAAATTAATGTGTGAGACAATGCAAGAACGTTTATAGGTGAAATGATTGGGTTATTAGAGTCTTAACCCAATTGGTAAATCAATCCCCTTATAGAGATTAACTGGGTGGTAACTGAAGGCAGTTAGAGTGTGGTTGGAGGAAGTAGGTCATTAAGGGCATGCCTTTGGGGTCTATATTTGATGATCTGGGCTTAGTCTCTCTGCTTCCTGACCATCATGTGAGCCATTTCTCTCCATCAAACCCTTCCACCATGATGTACTCATCTTAAGCCCCAAGGTCTGGAGCTGGCTGTCTATGGACTGAGACTTCTGAAACCATGAGTCCCAGAATACACTTTTCCTCCTAAAATTGTTTTTGTCAGTTCTTTTAAGTCACAGCAGTGAAAAAGCTGACTAAAATAATCACTTTGTTGTGGTAACTAAGATGATAATGTTTCTGCCACCTGTAATACGTAGCTTCTAGGCATGTCTCATATCATCTCAGTTCCAGTCATTTCTGAAGCATAAATGACAATTGGGAAATTTTGATGAGTCAGGCCTGAAATGGCACTAGTCACCGCCTCTACATTCTATTGGTAAATGCTCAATCCCAGAAAAAAAAAAAAATAGAAAAATAGGGTTCAGCTGAAGACCCAGAAAGAAAAAAAGAACATATGTTTGGGTGAACAGCCTCCATCTCTATGATATACCTTTAATTACATAAAGCTTAATAAAGATTCTTCCACACCCTGCTGACTAATGCGGAGAAGAGATGATAATAGGTAATCCTCATTGAGACTTCACAATGGACTAGGTGCTGTGCTGAGCTGTGCATGTTTAGGTTTATTCAATTCTGAGGTATAGGACCAATTATTCCTACATCCATCCACACAGATGAGGCACAAAGACATTGAAAAATTAAGCAATTTTTCCAAGAACAGTTTTTCTTTTGCATAATTAGCAAATGGCAGAGCAAGGAATTCATTTAGACTTACTCCAGAGTCTGTATCTATAAGCAGAGATAGTTCAGTAGACAAGTGTTTCTGTGACTTGACTTGGGTTGAGTTTGTCCCCAAGGTTTCTTCTATTGGAGGCTTGGTTTACAGGGTAGCAAAGTTAGGAGGTTCAATCTTTATGACATGGGTCCTAGTGCAAGGTGATTGGATCATTGGGCACTACCCTCAGAAGGAATTGATATGTTTGTATGGGATCCTGGTTAGTTCCCTCTCAAAAGTTGTGATAAAATAGTGAATCTCTTTTATCTCTGGCTTTCTGTTTCACAATGGAGTTTCTCCCTCTTGTGTGTGCACAATGACAGGGAGCCTTTCTAAGAGCTAGCACCATGCTGTATGGACTTATAGCTTCCAAAACGATAAGCTGCTTTTCCTTATAAAGTATTCAATCTCAGGTATTTCATTATAGTAATAGAAAGTAGACTAATACTAGTGTATATATCCTTCTCCCAACACATATAGGATTTAATTGGGAATATAAAATTTATATGCATGGAAAAATAATACAATATATTTTTAGGTCTCATGCACTGGTGCTATAGAAACTCTACTAGTTGGAATTATGGAGGTGGACATAACCTGGGTATCTGGAAATTCGTAAGACAATGATGACTCCAGAAGGACCCAGTGTTAAAAAGAACTGGTATGAGGGATATATGAAAGCAGGAGATCTATGAAGAGGACCTCATATTTAGGGGAAGCACTGTGCTGTGGAGGTGACAGGAAGGACAGAGTCCAGCATATGGTCTGAGATGTGAGTCCAGGTTACAACCAGAAAACTGATACCCTGAATCTGGGACTCAGTCTGGACCTTCTCTACTGTATCCACAATGAGAAGAATCCCATGGGCCAGAATTAATGTTATAGCCTTGTCACTTATTTATGTTTTTTTTTAGTGTTTTTCCTAGTTTATTTGTTAATTTATTTTTATTGTATACACTTAAGGTATAAAACTTAATGCTGCTATAGTCAAGAGCACTAACATTTCCATGACCTCACAGTTACCTTTCATGTGTCTGTGGGAAGAACACCTCAAATCTACTCTCTAGGAACATTTTCAGCATTTTATTTTGTTTATGTTTCTTTGTTTGTTTATTGGTTTTAAAAAAGATTAACTTTATGATTAAGGTTCACTAAATTAGAGCTGCCCAATAAATGACTCTCAAAATTCATTCCTAGTATAAAGTTTTTGTCTCTCTATAACCTAACATACTCATTTATCATCAATTTTATTTCATAATAAAAGCTATGTAATTCCTTGTAGTGCCCCAAGATACAAGAAAACTGAGAGTAAATTCTTCTTCAATTTTACCCACTGCTCTGGCTCAAAAACAAACAGACAAAAATAAAACAGCTTGGATTTTTTACTGCATTATCTTCTCCTCCATCCTTATTGTAATAGCTGACTCTCTGTGTGCCTTTCACAGACTGCTCCAAACTAATTCTGGAAGGAAAGATGAACAGCTGAGACTCAGGATTTGAAAAATGTCCCAAAGAATTTGGCCAGATAGTGTGTCCTAAGTCTTAAATAAAATTGAATGAGTGATCTTAAAATATAGTCTTCCTAGTTTCTAAGACCCCCAAATCTCTGCCTATCTCCCATGCACTTCAAATATAGGGAAAACCTTGGAGGTATTTGTTTGAAAGTTCATAAAAGAGAAACGTAAAGGAATCAGTAGAAGTGGGAAATTTTTCTTTGTGCTAGAAATTTTGGTATCTGATTCCATTCAAGAAATATGTTAAATTTTGGCATATTACAATATTTAATTTTAATATAAATACAGACTCATGTGCAATTGTAGGAAATAACACAGTGAGATCTCCTGTACTTACTACATAGTTTCTCCCAATAGTAACAAATTGTAGTACATTTCCATTATTTCCAGAGAAATAGAACCAATTGTGTGTGTGTGTGTGTGTGTGTGTGTGTAAAGAGAGGGAGGGGAGGAGACAAATTATAGGAATTGATCATGAGATTCCAAATTCCAGAGCTCCAGAAGTTCCACAATATGCTATCTGGAAGTTGGAAACCAGGAGATTAGTAATTTAGTGGGAAGCCAAAGGTCAGAGAACCAAGAATTCAGATGATCAAAGGCAAATGAAGATGAATGTTGCAGCTCCAAAACAGAAAGAATTCATCCTTTGTCCACCTTTTTGTTCTATGGGTGCTATCAGAGTCAGAGCTATCAATGAATTGGGTGGTGTCTGTCCACAGTGAGGAGGATGGATTGTCCTTACTGTCTACTGATCAAACGCTAATCTATTTCAGAAGCATCTTCACAGACACACCAAGATAAAAGGCTTCACCACTTGAACATCCCTTAACCCAGTCAAACTGGTTCATTAAAAAGTAACTACAATGCTCTCTCATAGCCACACTAGCTCCTCTGTCCCCTTCCAAACCCTCCTTAGATCCTGGCAACCACTAATGAGTACCTCTGTCATTTCAAGAAAGTTTTAGGTGGAACCACACGGTACATAACCTATTGGAATTGTCTGTTTCAGTTCCAAGTCTGGAAAACATGAGGCAGAAAGAACATCATAGAAACAAGACTGTATCAGGCCTCAGGTCCTGGAGTCCAAATAGACCTTTCTGCCTTTCAAAGTCCTCTTGTGTTTGTTTTATACTTGTCCAAAATTTTCAATCATACTTAATGGAAGGAATAAGAAAAATAAGTCTTCATTTTCCTGGAAGTAGAAGTATCTTGGCATACTTTTTTTTTTTGATACTGAGGATTGAATCCAGGGACACTTAACCAATGAGCCACATACTCATCCCTTTTTTGTATTTTAATTAGAGACAGGGTCTCATTGAGTTACTAAGTGCCTCGCTAAATTGTTGAGGCTGGCTTTGAACTCTCAATCCTCATGCCTCAGCCTCCCAAGTTCCTGGGTTTACAGGCATGTGCCACCATGCCTGGCTTGGCATACTTTTAAACATAAATTAATATCTCCTATAAAATCATAGAGACTTAATACATTATCATTTTAATCTGCTTCATAGCCTATTAAGACATATGTGAATATAATGTATACTTTTTACTGTTAAGATATTTCATGTATTTCTAAATCCCATGGAAGCTCCAACTACATGACTAACCTATTGGTGCTACATTTGTTTGAAGTTTAAAATTTGTATTTAAGTGAAGCTTTGGAACTGGGTGCTGTGGTGCATCACTATAATCTCAGTGACTTGGTGAGCCTGAGGCAGGAGTTTGAGATCAGCCTCAGCAACTGTTTTAGCCAGATTTTTCATTGCTGTGACCAAAGGAACTCACAACAATTTTTTAAAAATTTATTTATTACTTATGTTTTATTTTGGGAGACCATGACATTTATATGGAATTTATTTTAGATTGTTTTGACTTTTCTGTTTGACTCCCTTTTAAAGGAATTTTAAGGTAGTATACACTTGATTTTGATATTTATAAAATTAAAAAGTCATTTAAAATTAAGATAAGGTAAGAGAATAAAAAGTGATTTTAATTTGCATTTCTCTAATTGCTAGAGATGTTGAATATTTTTTATATATTTGTAGATTGATCATATTTCTTCTTCTATGAAGTGCCTGTTGAGGTCCTTTGCCCTTTATTAACAGGGTTGTTTGGGTTTTGGTGTTTTTTGAGTTCTTTATATATTTATAATCTGGAGATTAATCCTCTATCTGAGGTGCAGTTAGCAAAGATGTTCTCCAATTCTGTAGGCTCTCTCCTCATGTTCTTGATTGTTTCCTTTGCTGTGAAGAAGCTTTTTAGTCTGATTCCATCCCATTTGTTGATTCTTGATTTTACTTCTTGTGTTTTAGGAGTCTTGTTCAGGAAGACAGTTCCTAGGCTGACATGGCGAAAAGTCGGGTCTGCTTTTTCTTCTATTAGGAGTAGGGTCTCTGATCTCCTGCCTACGTCCTTGATCCACTTTGAGTTCAGGCTTGTGCAAGGGTGAGAGAGAGGGGTTTAATTTCATTTTGCTACATATGGATTTCCAGTTTCCCGAAGAGGCCATCTTTTCTCTGATGTATGTTTAGGGCGCCTGACAAGAACAATTTTAAAGGAGGGAAAGTTTATGTGGGTCTCATGGTTTTAGAGGTCTCAGTCCACAGATTGCTGACTTCATTGTTTGGGGCTCAAGGTGAGGCAGAAGAATATCATGGCAGAAGGGTGTGGAGGAGACAAGTAGCTCAGAACAGAACAATCAGAAAGCAGATAGAGTTGCTCACCAGGAATAAAATATAACCCCAAAGGCACACCCCCAGGGACACACCTCCTCCAGCCACATCCTACTTGCCAACAGTTATCACCTACTTAATCCATCTAAGTGGATTAACATACTACAATTAGGGATTAGGTTAAGGCTCTCATAACCCAACCATTTAACCTCTAAACTTCCTTTCATTGTCTTACACATGAGCTTTTGGGAGAAACCTCATATCTAAACCAGGACAGCAATTTAACCAGACCCTCTGCAATTTAGCAAGATTCTGTATCAAAGTAATAAATAAAAAGGGCTGGGGATGTAGATCAGTGGCAAAATGCCTCTGTGTTCAATCCCCAGTTTAAAAAAAAATATGAAAGGAAGGAAGGAAGGAAGAAAGAAAGAAAGAAAGAAAGAAAAAAGAAAAAAGGTAGATTTGCCAGTTTACTTTGAAAGAAACACTTCTGTAGTTAAATATGCAAGCTGAGTGAATTTAAAGCACTTGTGAGTTCAAAACACTGTGTATATCTCTACTGGAAAGATTCCTTTCACAGGAGCGCTGAACATGAAGAATGTACCTTAGTATGTCACATACTAATGAGTTTCTCTTTTAGGAAGCATTCTATAATTAGATAATAGCTGCAGGCTGTCAAACCAAAATTAACTTAATAAAAGATATTTAGTTCAAACTTTGTTTCCTCTTCCTTAATTTAAAACTATATTTAAAGTTAGGAGGTACCTTCTTTTAGACAAGTACATTAAAAAGATAATTAAAATGTTTAGAATCCTGTCATTGAAAATTCTTAACCACTTAAAAACTACATTAATTTTTAAAGATAATACACAATGAAAGATAGAATAAAAAGAGTAATTAAGAAAAAAGTCATAGAGGACAGCTTCCAAAATAATGCCTGCACTTAGTACTATTCATGAAAAGAATGGGAAGCATATGTTTGGGAATGAAGTTTATTTACTTGGAAATCATGGCCCTATCTGAAAGACTGTATCTCAACCTTTTGAAAAGTAAAATAACGTTAAATTCAAAATTTGGCTGAATATTCTCCACTATCTAAATACAATTTTCCCCCTAGCACCCAGTAATTATATTCTATGCTACAATATTAACATACTCTGAGGATTTATGAAACATATTTGAAATTTCAAGCATTATTCTTTCTTCTTTTTTTATTTGTTCTTATTAGTTATGTTTGATAGAAGAATGTATTTTGACATATTATACATATATGTAATACAACTTCCCATTCTTCTAGTTGTACATACTATGGAATTACATTGGTCATGTATTCACATATGCATATAGGAAAGTAACGTCCAATTCATTCTACTGTCTTTCCTATTCCCACACCCCTCCCTTTCCTTCATTCCACTTTGTCTAATCTAAAGTACTTCTATTCTTCCCTATCCTCTCACCCTTATTGTGAGTTAGCAACCACATATCAGAAAGAATATACAGCCTTTGAATTTGGGGGACTGGTTTATTTCACTTAGCATGGTATTCTCTGGTTCTATCCATTAGCAAATGCCATAATTTCATTCTTCTTTCTGGCAGAGTAATATTCCATTGTGTATATATACCACATTTTCTTTATCCATTCATCTATCGAAGAGTACCTAGTTTGGTTCCATAATTTATTTATTTATTTATTTATTTATAATTTTTATGTGGTGCTGAGGATTGAACCCAGCGCCCCGTGCATGCCAGGCAAGCGCGCTACTGCTTGAGCTACATCCCCAGCCCTGGTTCCATAATTTAGCAATTGTGAATTGATATTCTATGAACCTTGATGTGACTGTGTCACTGTAATATGCCGATTTTTAAGTCCTCTGGGTATATGCCAAGGAGTGGGATAATTGGATCAAATGATGGTTCCATTCCAGATTTTCTGAGGAAACTCCATACTGCTTTTCAGGGTATTTGCACCAATTTGCAGTTCCACCAGCAATGTATGAGTGTACCTTTTCCCCCACATCCTTGCCAACATTTATTGTTGCTTGATACTTGTCATTCTGATTGGAGATGAAATCTCAGTGAAATTTTAATTTGCATTTCTCTAACTGCTTAGAAATCTATATGTAGCAAAATAAAATTAAACCCCTACCTCTTATCCTGCACAAAACTCAACCAAAGTAGATGAAGGACTTAGACATTAGACCACAGACCCTACACCTAAGAGAAGAAAAAGTAGGGCCAAATGTACATCATGTCAGCCGAGGAACTGACTTCCTCAACAAGACTCCTAAAACACCCAAAGTAAAATCAAGAATCAACAAATGGGATGAAATCAGACTAAAAAGCTTCTTCACAGCAAAGGAAACAATCAAGAACATGAAGAGATAGCCTACAGAATGGGAGAAAATCTTTGCTAACTGTACCTCAGATACAGCATTAATCTCTAGGATATATAAAGAAGTAAAAAAACTTAACACCAAAAAACCAAACAACCCAATTAATAAATAGGCATAGGAACCGAATACACATTTCATAAAAGAAGCATGATCGGTCAAGCATTATTCTTAACTTTGAGACTGTTCAAAAGAAGTCCATGTATTAGCAGCTAATTCAAAAGTAGGTCAGAAATAATTCCAGAAAGCAGGCACTGCACACAAGCAACTTACTCACTCATCATTCATTTATTTATTGATCTTTTATCTGCTAGGCACTGTGTCTGGAGACTAAATTACCAGACAACAACTCTTAAAATGGCCAGTGTGTCTTTAAGCATCATGGGAGTTTGATTCAATCAACTAATTCATCAACATATACATTACCCAACCTGCTCCATAGCTTTATCAGAAACTTTATCAAGTCATGATAAATTGAATTGCATAATTCAGGTATGTGAGATCCTCTTTTATAAGATCTATTTTACTCATTTTGCTTCTGACTTAACTGAAAAATTCTAGATAATATTTTGGATGTTGTCCATAGCCATTAAAGTCCATTTTTTCAAAAAATTTTTAAAAAGTATAAATAACAATATTTTAAGAATTAAAGTCAGTGCTACTAGGTCTACAAATTTGTATGTTTGAAGAAATATTCATATATGAACTGAAATATACAAGATGTATACAAGAAGACAAAAGGAAAAGAAACAGTAAATTACAAATCACCTTAAGCTGGTCAAAAAGGGAAAACAAAAACACAGCAAAGACTATGTACTATAGACACCAACACAAAAGAATGCAAGTTAAGGACATTAAGAATTCATTTCTTAAAGTATATCAGTGACTGAGTTCAGGGTAAATCTTTGAAGAATACCACATCTCTCAAATTACAAATTTTCAAATATCCATATGAAAGGATTATCTACAGGATATTTAGACTATAAAAGGAATATAATATTGTTGCATTGTTTTACAAAACTAGAATGGCATCAATATATTGAAAACAATGAAAAACTGGTCTATGAAGTAATAGTCAATAAATTAATCAGGAACTGTTAAAATGGGGTAAGGAAACTATTAAGTAATGTTTGTAATAATTATAGTACTTGTATACAGTATAGTATGACATAGACACATACTGTACTTACATATCACAATTACATAAACATATAGTAAGTATTTACAGGAATATATAACACTTATATATTCTAGTATATAGAGTACTTACAAATATTTATATTACTTATAAATATTTATATTACTTATAAATATATTAGCTTTGATCATCACATTCTGCATGCTATTTTTTTAATGCAAATATGTCATAAGAAGGGACCATTGTTCCTGTTCTCCTGAGATAATCTCTTTCTCAGCCACAGTTTACATTATTACACACAGGTGCCTTGCTACTTTATATTTGTATCCCACGTCTTGCTTCTGGGGCCCAGATTCATACCTCCCCTGTCACCTTCACACCTTTCTGGATTATTCAAAGTCACTTAAATTCAGGACATCCAAAATGAAATTCATTCTCTCTGAAACCCTCCCTCACGTATCCCCAAACCACTCTGATGAATGGCAAAACCTTCCATGCCATCAAAAGGAAAAAATATCAGAATCATTTTTGGCTTGTGTAAGGAATTACATGACATAAGGAGCCTGGTTCAGTCCTTGCAAATAAATAGACAACTGGTTGTTTAAAAAAGGAAACTGGACCCAACTATTATGCATAACTATAATGCACAAATAAAAACATTTTAAAAAGGAAACAGAGGGGATGGGTGAGAACTTTTATATACTCTCTGTTCAATTTGTATGTTAACCTAAAACCATTCTATTTAAATCCTATTATTTAAAAACCAAGTCATGGTGATGACTTCAGAGTATGAGATTACAGGTGATTTTTTTTAAATGTATATGATCTTCTAAATTTATTTTTTAAAAAAAACAAAGATACGCTGTAATTTTTGAGTAATTATAGCAAAAAGACAGATAACTTTAGAAAGAAAATATTTCAGGAGGTAAAATAATTGGGAGACACTGAGTAGGTAGAGGTCCTGGTATTGGTAGGAAAGCCCATTCCAACATGGAGATCCCTCTATTAATGCCCAAACTTAATTTAATAGGTACAATTTTCCACTCTTCCCAACTGATCCATGTTTTTAAAGTTAACATATAAGTTTTATTCTTATTAGTTTTTCTCTTATTTTTACCATTTTCTGCAAATACTTAAACATATTATTCCCTTATCCCTGGATTTTCAACAATAATGAGTAATTACTTGATGAAAATTTGTAAAAATTAAATGTTTCATTAGCATAGGCAGGACCAACTATAACTGAAGAGAAAATAACTTTGGAAATGAGCAAAATGAATTATAACATATGATATTATGTAGATTAATCCATACTAATGATGAAATCTCTAATTATATAAAAATAAAGTGGGAATTTATTTTTGAGGAATAATAGTTAAAATACTAGAATCTTATAAGAGAGTGAACACGGTTAGAATTCCCTTTTTATCTCAATAACATTCAGTTCCCAGCACAATATCAGACAGTAAGTATTTAATAAATGTTGGCTAAATGAATATTGGTGGGTATTAACAAATAATTGGAGATTATGAGTAATTCTATTATATGTAGTTTTATATGACAATTTTCAAAATTACCCAGATAAAATATTTATATATTTTTTTCATATTGATAAAAAAGAGATTTCCATTTATGGCTAAGATGGAGTCAAAATAACCAGATTTACCTTTCTGCCTTCTTAGGTAACTAGAAAAACAAACGCAAAATAATATGAAGCAGGAATTTTCAAATGGTCGACATTACGCAGGGTGGGACAGTTGATCACCAAAATAAAAAGGAAAATCAAAGGTGACTGTAGCAAGCTCCTTCCTGGAAAAGTTTCCAGGACTTGGGGCAGGGAAGGGGGAAGCAGTTGGAGCTCTCTGGTCTTCCTGAGTGTATATTATTTATATTATTTTCTATTTATTGATTTAAGTCTATTAATCTATAGCCTATTACTCATTAATATAACTTACTAATAATCTATGACTTATCTCTTATAAAACTATATCGCTTATTTTAGACCATAACAATTATTCTTTCCAAGTCACTTAACTGTGCCCCCAATTGCAGGTTGACAATATCAGCTAACACTCACATGGGTGTGCATGCAAACCCAGATGAACATCCAGTACCGCGTCAGATGAAATATACAATGTCTATAACTAATAGAAGATCACCAAATATGCAAACACAGGAAAGCAGTGTAAGTAGAAAAATTGTTGATAGAAACAGATGACAGACTTTGTAGACAAAGGCATTATGAGAGTTACTATATGTCATTACAACTTTATTTCACATGTTCAAGAAAGAAGAGGAAAACATAGCACACTAAAGAAGATAGGAAAGATATAAAAATATCTGAATTGAAATTCCAGAATGAAACTAAGTCAGGGGAGAAAACATAGGGAAATTATCTTAGGTATTTCTTGGCCTTATGCATAAAGGATTGATCGGTTTAAAAGATGTCCTTAAAATAGTTGAGCCAAAGTATTTGCAAAGACAGATTTTATTCTTTTTGCTCTCTACCATTTTCCTACTACCCTCTCTCCTCCCAAAAGAAATTGTCTTGGAAGTCCCTTAAACCTCATCTGACAAAAGGAAGATGTAAGGTCTCTGTGGATGAGCACTGGGGACCTGCATTGTTGAGATGGGTTCTGCGGCCTCTGCAGTGATAGAGGCCACTGTTTATTATCCTAGCATCTCCTTCTATTGGAAGCAGTTTTTCTTTGCTTCCCTTAATATATAATATAACAGACTCCAAGGAAGATGATTTGAGGGAGAAAAGAATGCAAAACATCAAATTATTATTTTCAAAATGTTGTGCCAATCATGGAATAATTTAACTACAAAAAGCCTCCATAAACAAGTCTGATTTAGGGGCATACCAAGACAATATTTTGTAACTATCATATATAAAAGCACCAATTCCTATAGAGCACTATAGAGAATTCTCTCTTTTCTTCTGACTATAAAAAAAATGAGTCTTTGGGAAAAATTCTGTTGTTGATGATCAAATTGTCACAGTCTCTGATAGTTATAAAGAATGATATAAAATAACATTTTGTTTGTTTACTTCCCCAAAATACATTTATCTTGCCAAATAAAATTAATTATGTTTTAATTGGTTTGAATTCAAGTTCATTCTCTCAGTGTTGAAATTTCTGTGGCTAAAAGATATCACCTCTCTCAAAGTTCACATGTTACTTTTACAAATAACAGAAGATAACTCTGGAGGATTCTTCCCTGAAATGTGAGATCCCAAGGGACATTGAACTACATTTTGCTTTTAAGTTCTTAAAAAAATATTTCACATTTGGTTCTAAGATTGTCCTGTTGAAGTATGTCTAAAATAAAAATAAATATTTCTGCAAATTTTGTTGAGTTATTTATGTTTTGTGATAGATACACTTATGAAACATGCTTTTGAAGAAAGAACTAGTTTGACGCACTTTGGCATCAACTTTGAGCTTTGAGTATAATGGATGAGTTTGTTAGTTTTAAAATGGCTTTGCATGGACAAAACAAAGATTTTCTTGTATTTTATTGTTAAATATAAATAACAGCATATTTCTTTCTTTCTTTTTTTTTTTTTTTTGCAAAATGTGTCATATATTTTACCACTTCTACTTTTAACATATATCAGGCACTTTAGAACATCTAGAAAACCTAGATATTTAAAAAAATATATTTAGCATTTTCAACTATATATACACTAATGAGTAATAAAATGCACACGCAAAACAATGGTTATTATATGAAAAATGTCTTTTACGTAAAACCAGTCTGGCACAGGACCTCCTTCTCACGGTCAGTCTTCTCCATGTCCAACAACCCACTGAACAAACGTGGACAAGTGTCGCTCCTAGAGGTGGTCTAACAAATTCATTTCAAAGTCACTTCCAGAAAACATTTCTGATTTTTTCAAACAAACGGACATTTACAAGACGTTATTTTCTAACTCTATCATGCGTCAGGCATCCTCTTTACATTTAGAATGCCCAGATGCAGCACAAGTTTTAAAAGGTTGGGGGGCAAGTTCAGAGCAGCTTTTTCATATTATATACACAGGCCTTTTACAAAGGGCCAGGAAATCTCCCCAAAGGGTGGCGGGCGTTTCAAACTGGGTAGATGCGGCTTGTGACTACCGTTTCTCTCTTTGGTAGAACGAACACCAACCGCCCGAGGCCGCTAACCGTTCCACCCGTCGTTGTCTTCCGGGGCTTCGCTCACCTTCCAGGACGGTTCCGGTCTTTGTTGGCCGAGACAAGGTGCGGTCTCGAGGAGCCGGCACTGAGCGCTCACGGAGAGCCCTGGTCTGTGAGGCTCCGCTGTCCAATGCGTGGTCGAGCTTTCAGGCGTCCATCCTCCTTCTTGGGACCTTGAAGCCCCTGCCGGCCTCCGCGGCGTTTGGGCGGCCGCCATTCTTCTCGCCATGCCACGCCCGCAGCCACCCAAAGGCGCCACGTCCCAGGTGGCGGCTTCAGCTGGGATGGGCACGATTGAGCCAGGAGACCCGGCAGCCCTCGGGGTCCGGGGCCCGACAGGTCGCCGCCGCCATCAGGTCATCCATCTGGGTGGCAGGTTCACCGGTCCTTCACAGCCAGGGCCAGCCAGTGGGCACTCGCAGCAGGAGCTCCGGGGATCTGCAGGAGAGGCCGCGTCCTGTCCTTGGGCCCCCCAGCGCACCCGCCGGCCTGGGGCCGGGGGTCCCAGAGGGCCCGGGGGAGCAGGCCACACTCCCGTTTCTCACCACGCTCTCTCTATTTTACTTATTTTTATGTGGTGCTGAGGATCGAACCCAGGGCCTCATGCAGTTCCTCCGTGTCTCTCTACATCTCCAGGGCTCCCCTCCTCCCATTGCTGTGTAAGGTTCTATTGCATAGATATACCTCATTTTGTTTAACCATCATTGATTGAAGGATACCTTGATTGCATCCAAGTCTTGGCAATTATGAATAAAGCTGTTCTAAACATTCATGCTTATTTGTGTGGATATAAGTTTTCAACTAATTTGGACAAATACTAAGGAGCAAATTGGTGAATCACATGGTAAGAGTTTATTTTGTTTTGTAAGAAACCATCAAATTGTCTTCCAAACAGCTAGGTCATTTTGCATTTCCAGTAGCAATGAATGAGAGTTCCTCTTGCTCCACACTCTTGACAGCATTTGATGTTGTCTGTGTCTTGTATTTTAGCCATGCTATTAAGTGTGTAGTGGCATCTCACTGCTGCTTACATTTGCAATTCTGATGACAAAGGTAATGTTGATCATATTTGTAGATCTTCATTTGCTATTTTTTGGTGAAGTATCTGTTATGACTTTTTGTCCACTTTTAAAATTTTTTTTACTTTATTTTTGTAGACTTTTTTTTTTTTTTTAATTTTTTATTGTGGGTTGTTCAAAACATTACAAATTTCTTGATATATCATATTCCACACTTTGATTCTAGTGGGTTATGAACTCCCACCTTCACCCCATACACAGATTGCAGATTCACATCAGTTACACATCCATTGATTTACAAATTGCCATACTAGTGTCTGTTGTGCTCCACTGCCTTTCCCATCATCCACCCTCCCCCCTCCCCACCTCTCCCCTCCCCTCCCCTCCTCTCCCCTCCCCTCCTCTCTCTCTACCCCCTCCACTGTATAACCCTGAGGGTCTCCTTCCATTACCGTGCAATTTACCTTCTCTCTCCCTTTCCCTCCCACCTCTCATCCCTGTTAAATGTTAATCTTCTTCTCCTGTTCTTCGTCCCTACTCTGTTCTTAGTTACTTTCCTTATATCAAAGAAGACATTTGGCATTTGTTTTTTAGGGATTGGCTAGCTTCACTTAGCATAATCTGCTCTAATGCCATCCATTTCCCTGTAAATTCTATGATTTTGTCATTTTTTAATGCAGAGTAATACTCCATTGTGTATAAATGCCACATTTTTTTTATCCATTCGTCTATTGAAGGGCATCTAGGTTGGTTCCACAGTCTTGCTATTGTGAACTGTGCTGCTATGAACATCGATGTAGCAGTGTCCCTGTAGCATGCTCTTTTTAGGTCTTTAGGGAATAGACCAAGAAGGGGAATAGCTGGGTCAAATGGTGGCTCCATTCCCAGCTTTCCAAGAAATCTCCATACTGCTTTCCAAATTGGCTGCACCAATCTGCAGTCCCACCAGCAATGTACAAGTGTACCCTTTTCCCCACATCCTCGCCAGCACTTGTTGTTGTTTGACTTCCTAATGGCTGCCAATCTTACTGGAGTGAGATGGTATCTTAGGGTGGTTTTGATTTGCATTTCTCTGACAGCTAGAGATGTTGAGCATTTTTTCATGTACTTGTTGATTGACTGTATGTCCTCCTCTGTGAAGTGTCTGTTCAGGTCCTTGGCCCATTTGTTGATTGGGTTGTTTGTTCTCTTATTGTCTAATTTTTGGAGTTCTTTGTATACTCTGGATATTAGGGCTCTATCTGAAGTGTGAGGAGTAAAGATTTGTTCCCAGGATGTAGGCTCCCTATTTACCTCTCTTATTGTTTCTTTTGCTGAGAAAAAACTTCTTAGTTTGAGTAAGTCCCATTTGTTGATTCTAGTTATTAACTTTTGTGCTATGGGTGTCCTATTGAGGAATTTGGAGCCCGACCCCACCGACTGTAGATCGTAGCCAACTTTTTCTTCTATCAGACGGCGCGTCTCTGATTTGATATCAAGTTCCTTGATCCATTTTGAATTCACTTTTGTGCATGGCGAGAGAAAGGGATTCAGTTTCATTTTGTTGCATATGGATTTCCAGTTTTCCCAGCACCATTTGTTGAAGATGCTATCCTTCCTCCATTGCATGCTTTTAGCCCCTTTATCAAATATAAGATAGTTGTAGTTTTGTGGATTGGTTTCTGTGTCCTCTATTCTGTACCATTGGTCCACACGCCTGTTTTGGTACCAGTACCATGCTGTTTTTGTTACTATTGCTCTGTAGTATAGTTTGAAGTCTGGTATCGCTATACCGCCTGATTCACACTTCTTGCTTAGCATTGTTTTTGCTATTCTGGGTCTTTTATTTTTCCATATGAATTTCATGATTGCTTTCTCTATTTCTACAAGAAATGCCATTGGGATTTTGATTGGCATTGCATTAAACCTATAGAGAACTTTTGGTAATATCGCCATTTTGATGATGTTAGTTCTGCCTATCCATGAACAGGGTATATTTTTCCATCTTCTAAGATCTTCTTCTATTTCTCTCTTTAGGGTTCTGTAGTTTTCATTGTATAAGTCTTTCACCTCTTTTGTTAGGTTGATTCCCAAGTATTTTATTTTTTTTGAAGATATTTTGAATGGAGTGGTTGTCCTCATTTCCATTTCAGAGGATTTGTCGCTGATATACAGGAATGCCTTTGATTTATGCATGTTGATTTTATATCCTGCCACTTTGCTGAATTCATTTATTAGCTCTAATAGTTTCTTTGTAGAGCCTTTTGGGTCTGCTAGATATAGAATCATATCATCTGCAAATAGTGATAATTTAATTTCTTCTTTTCCTATTTTGATGCCTTTAATTTCTTTCGTCTGTCTAATTGCTCTGGCCAGTGTTTCGAGAACTATGTTGAAGAGAAGTGGAGAGAGAGGGCATCCCTGTCTTGTTCCAGATTTTAGAGGGAATGCCTTCAGTTTTTCTCCATTCAGAATAATGCTAGCCTGAGGCTTAGCATAGATTGCTTTTACAATATTGAGGTATGTTCCTGTTATCCCTAGTTTTTCTAGAGTTTTGAACATAAAGGGATGCTGTACTTTGTCAAATGCTTTTTCCGCATCTATGGAGATGATCATATGGTTCTTATTTTTAAGTCTATTGATGTGGTGAATAACATTTATTGATTTCCGTATATTGAACCAGCCTTGCATCCCAGGGATGAATCCTACTTGATCATGGTGTACAATTTTTTTTATATGTTTTTGTATCCGAGTGGCCAGAATTTTATTGAGGATTTTTGCATCTAGGTTCATTAGAGATATTGGTCTGTAGTTTTCTTTCTTTGAAGTGTCTTTGTCTGGTTTAGGTATCAGGGTGATGTTGGCCTCATAGAATGAATTTGGAAGTTCTCCCTCCTTTTCTATTTCCTGAAGTAGCTTGAAAAGTATTGGTATTAGTTCTTCTTTAAAGGTTTTGTAAAATTCTGCTGTATACCCATCGGGACCTGGGCTTTTCTTAGTTGGTAGTCTTTTGATGGTTTCTTCTATCTCCTCAATTGATATTGGTCTGTTTAGGTTTTCTATATCCTCCTGACTCAATCTGGGCAGATCATATGACTTAAGAAATTTATCTATGCCTTCACTATCTTCTAATTTATTGGAGTATAAGGATTCAAAATAGTTTTTGATTATCTTCTGTATTTCTGAAGTGTCTGTTGTGATATTGCCTTTTTCATCCCGTATGCTAGTAATTTGAGTTCTCTCTCTTCTTCTCTTCACTAGCATCGCTAAGGGTCTGTCGATTTTGTTTATTTTTTCAAAGAACCAACTTTTAGTTTTGTCAATTTTTTCAATTGTTTCTTTTGTTTCGATTTCATTAATTTCAGCTCTGATTTTAATTATTTCTTGCCTTCTACTTCTTTTGCTGTTGTTTTGCTCTTCTTTTTCAAGGATTTTGAGGTGAAGTATGAGATCATTTATTTGTTGGTTTTTTCTTTTTTTAAGGAATGAACTCCAAGCAATGAATTTTCCTCTTAGAACTGCTTTCAATGTGTCCCATAGATTCCGATATGTTGTGTCTGTGTTTTCATTTATCTCTAAGAATTTTTTAATTTCCTCCTTGATGTCTTCTATAACCCATTGATCATTCAGTAACCTATTGTTCATTCTCCAAGTGATGTATGCTTTTTCCTTCCTTCTTTTATCGTTGATTTTCAGTTTCATTCCATTATGATCAGATAAGATGCATGGTAATATCTCTACTCCTTTATATTGTCTAAGAGTTGCCCTGTGACATAATATATGATCTATTTTTGAGAAGGATCCATGTGCTGCTGAGAAAAAAGTGTAACTGCTTGATGTTGGGTGGTATACTCTATATATGTCAATTAGGTCTAGGTTATTAATAGTGTTATTGAGTTCTATAGTTTCCTTATTCAACTTTTGTTTGGAAGATCTGTCCAGTGGCGAGAGAGGTGTGTTGAAGTCTCCCATGATTATGGTGTGGTGGTCTATTAGACTCTTGAACTTGAGAAGAGTTTGTTTGACGAACATAGCTGCACCATTGTTTGGGGCATAAATATTTATGATTGTTATGTCTTGTTGGTGTATGGTTCCCTTAAGCAGTATGTAGTGTCCCTCTTTATCTCTTTTGATTAACTTTGGCTTGAAATCTATTTTATTTGATATGAGTATGGACACGCCTGCTTGTTTCCGAAGTCCATATGAGTGATATGATTTTTCCCAACCTTTCACCTTCAGCCTATGTATGTCTTTTCCTATCAAATGCGTCTCCTGTAGGCAGCATATTGTTGGGTCTTGTTTTGTGATCCATTCTACTAGCCTGTGTCTCTTAATTGGTGAGTTTAAGCCATTAACATTTAGGGTTATTATTGAGATATGGGTTGTTCTTCCAGCCATATTTGTTTATTTCTGTTACTAAACATTGTTTGTTTTCCTCTTTGATTGTTTCCCCCCCCCTTTACTGTCCTACCTCCCACTGTTGGTTTTCATTGTTATTTTCCATTTCCTCTTCCTGTAATACTTTGGCTAGGATGTTTTGAAGAGATGGTTTTCTAGCTGCGAATTCTTTAAACTTTTGTTTATCGTGGAAGGTTTTAATTTCATTCTCCATCCTGAAGCTTAATTTCGCTGGATACACAATTCTTGGTTGGAACCCATTATCTTTCAGTGTTTGAAATATGTTATTCCAGGATCTTCTAGCTTTCAGAGTCTGTGTTGAAAGATCAGCTGTTATCCTGATTGGCTTGCCCCTAAATGTAATCTGCTTCCTTTCTCTTGTAGCTTTTAAAATTCTCTCCTTATTCTGTATGTTGGGCATCTTCATTATAATGTGTCTAGGTGTGGATCTCTTATGATTTTGCACATTCGGCGTCCTGTAGGCTTCTAGGATTTGGGATTCTGTCTCATTCTTCAAGTCTGGGAAGTTTTCTTGTATTATTTCATGGAATAGACTGCTCATTCCTTTGGTTTGGAGCTCTGTACCTTCCTGTATCCCAATGACTCTTAAGTTTGGTCTCTTAATGTTATCCCATATTTCTTGGATGTTCTGCTCATGGTTTCTTAACAGTCTTGCTGAGCTGTCTATGTTCTTTTCCAGTTGAAATACTTTGTCTTCATTGTCTGATGTTCTATCTTCTAAGTGTTCTACTCTGTTGGTAGTATTCTCCATTGAGTTTTTAAGTTGGTTTATTGCTTCCTGCATTTCTAGGATTTCTGATTGCTTGTTTTTTATAACCTCTATCTCCCTGTATAGTTGATCCTTTGCTTCCTGGATTTGTTTGCGTAATTCGTTGTCGAAGTGATCTTTCATTGTCTGATTTTGCTGTTTAATGTCTTCCTTGATACTCCAGATCATCTGAAGCATGTATATCCTGAATTATTTATCTGACATTCCATCTGCTGCAGCTGTTACCTCTTCTAAAGTTGCGTTGACCTGCATTGCTTGTGGTCCTTTCTTTCCTTGTCTTTTCATACTGCTTGCGTATCTTTCCTGCAGGTGCGGGCGGCGGCTCTGCTCTCTCCTTATTCCAATTGGGGTGTCGTGGCTACCACGCCGGCAGGTCACTGGGCCTGTTCTGGGAGCTGGTGGCGGCTCTGTTCTGCCCCTACTCCAATTGGGGTGACGTGTCTGTCGTACCAGCAGGCCACTGGGCCTGTCCCGCTGGTCGGTCGCAGATCTGCCCACCTTTCGGGCACGGGTGGAGGCTCTGCTTTGCCCCTACTCCAATTGGGGTGTCGTGACTACCCCGCCTGCAGGATGCTGGGTCTGTTCCTGGCAAGGGAGGCGACTCTGCTCTGTCACTACTCTAATTAGGGTGGTGTTTGTACCACGCCGGCAGGCTCCTGGGCCTGATCCGCCGGTCTGTTGTAGGTCTGCCTACCTTGAAGGCACGGGCGGCGGATCTGCCCTGCCCCTCCTACCACGCCTGCGGACCCCTGGGCCTGATCTGCAGGTTGATCACTGGTCTGCTCACCCTGCGGGCACGGGTGGCGGTTCCGCTCCACCCCCACTCCAATTGGGGTCACGTGACCACCACACCGGCAGGGCCTGATCCGGGCGTGGGATAAGGATCTGCTCTGCCCCTACTCGAGTTGGGGTGACGTGTGTACCACACTGGCAGGCCACTGGGCCTGACCCGCCAGGCTGTCACAGGTCTGTTTACCTTGCAAGCGCGAAGGGCGGCTCTGCCCTGCCCCTCCTACCACGCCCATGTACTACTGGGTCGTGGGTCTGCCCACCTGGCGGGTGTGGGTGGCGGCTCCGCTCCGCCCCCTCTCCAATTGGGGTCACGCGGTCACCACGCTGGCGAGCCGCTGGGCCTGCTCCGGGGGCTGGCGGCGGCCCGGCTCCTTCCCTCTGGCTCGAGGACAAATTGAGGAGACTCGGGTGACTGAGCCTCACCCCCCTTACCAGGAGACCAACTGCTTATGTCACCGCTGGTATTGATGAAGATCTCTCCTCCACCGCTTTCTGCTGACATCAGCTCTCTGCCATGTTGGTATCCTATGCGAATGGCAGCATTTCGTTCCCCTTGCCGGGCAACCCAAGCAATGGGTGAGTCCTGACCTGCCCTCAGCAGGACCCGGACCGAGACACAGTTTCCGCGGGCTCCTAGCCCCGGTCCAGGGAAGTTCCGGGAGCCGGAACTCGGCCGCTCCGTGCTCGGTGTAAGCTCCTATAAGTGTAAGCTCCAAGAAGCAGCCCCCGCGGGCTCAGTTCCGGGAGCTGGAATTCGGCTGCTTAGTGCTTGGTGTATGCTCTGATAGTAGCAGGGTCCAAGAAGCAGCCTCCGTGGGCTCCGCAGCCCTGAGCCAGGGCGGTTCCGGGACGGTTCCGGGAGCCGGAACTCGGCCGCTCTGTGCTCGGTGTAAGCTCCTATAAGTGTAAGCTCCAAGAAGCAGTCCCCGCGGGCTCAGTTCCGGGAGCTGGAATTCGGCTTCTTGGTGCTTCGTGTTTGCTCTGATAGTAGCAGGGTCCAAGAAGCAGCCTCCGCAGGCTCCGCAGCCCTGAGCCAGGGCGGTTCCGGGACGGTTCCGGGAGCCGGAACTCGGCCGCCCCGCGCTCCGTGTTCACTCCGATAAGATCAGATTTTAAGAAGCCCCCAGGCGCTGAACCCTAGCAATCTGTCTGCAAGCCGCAGGCGAATTGCAGCCTGAAATTACCTGTTCTATGGCTGAATGAGCTGCGGTCAGTCAAAAACAGGTGTGGTGACGTCAGTTTACCAACATGGTGGCTGCTGGCCTCCTCTGTGGTCTGACCGGTGTGGAGAACCGAGATGGACCGCTTCCTTCCCCCGTCTCGAACCCAGAATTCAGCCCTGAGTGCGGTGCTTGCACGTCTGGCAGAAACTGCAGCGCTGTAACCCTGCGTCTCTATCCCAGCGCGCCTTGCAGACTCTAGCCGCGGGGCGATTTGCTTAATAAGCAGTGTTACCCTCCGTGCAACAAACCTCTCGCGTTTGAGTCCCCGTAGCCGATCCTCATGCGATGGAAATCCTTCCTCCAGGTTCCGGCGCACCCCCTTTCTTTATTTCTTATAAGTAAATGATGAAATTAAAATATAATTTGGAGTAAATATTTCAAAATGGTTAATATTAGCCAGGAAACAGTTTTTATATCTCAAAATATTGTAAGTTACTGCTTTTATGGCTAAATCCCATTAATGAATAATTTAAAATTAGAGAATGACTGACAATGAACCTCTTTTTCACTCAGGATAACTATATTCTTCAAGCTTAGTTATTCATCTGGATCATGAAAATGATAATAAACATACCTAAATAGCCATAAAGTTTAAATAACCATCAAGTAAAGTATGTGTCCTCCCCCTCCCCCCCAAAAAAAACATGTTTCAAGTAATTTAACTAAAATTTATAGAGCATTCACAAAGTTGCAAAGCACTGTTCTAATCTATGGAGGACAAAGAGATCACACAAGTATATTTCCTGCTACCAAGACCCTTACATCTCTAAATTAAGACAGACAGGCATATAAATAAATACAATGCTACTGTGATGAAGTTACACAATAAAAATATTCACTGAGAACATTATATGCATAAGTCACTTTGATAAGTGTTTCTCACAAATCAATGTATTCCATCTCCTAACCATAAGCACTATTAATAGTCCTATTTTATAGCTAGGCACACCGCTAGGCTTAGAGTTAAATGACTCAAACTCAGAAAAGTCAGGGAAGATTCAAATGAAGAAAGGAAGAGTAGATATATGAACAAATTACCCTGTGTAGTAAGTAGAGTAAGAGGAAAAAGAATAGAAAATAGAATCTAATTATACAGATTTGAGTTTAAATCATGGCTCTGTTTTTCATTGTTGTTGTTGTTTGTTTGTTTTACTTGCTGTGTAACCTTAGTTTAATTAAATACTCACCATGATTTTCCTGGGGCTTTTGTCTATAATTTTGAAATGGAGATTTTATTAGCTATTGCATAAGGCTATTATGGGGCTTATGCAGTTGGTTATTTAAAACAAAACCAGTATAGTGTACTAGGGTCCTCCCTCTAAAAGTTATAGTTATTTTTATTTTTAAGATCTTAAAGCAGTTAGGAATAACAGTGGTTCAAATACTCAAGGATTTATTTTCTCATGTACAAGAAAACCATGGCTAGAATGTCCTAGCTTGTATAGCAGCTCCATGAAAGTCATGGAATGCCCAGGCTCTCCTGTTTTTCTGCTCTGACATTTTTGGTGTATTCCTTCCATACTCAAGATAGCCACATGATCTAGGACAGATAATGAAGCTCCATCCATTCACCCACATTTCAAAGAGCAGAAAGAAAAATAAAAGAAGGCAAAATGAAATTGTTTCTAAGTCCCTGATGTGGTTTGACTATGGTTTGTGCCCTCAATGGTTCATTGTGATTAAAGACTTGGTCCCCAGTGTGGGTACTGGGATGTGGTATGGACCTTTAAGAGGTGGAGCCTAGAGGGAGTTCCTTAGGTCATTGAAGGCTTGACCTCAGAAGAGATTGTGAGACATCAATTCCTCTTCTCTGTCTGCTCCTAGTTCAGGATGTAATTACTTGTTTGCTCCTGTTTGTGATCCCATCATGATGTGATATAGCTGAGAACAGCAGGCACCCTGCTCTTGCATCCCCCAAACTGTGAGCTAAATGAATCTCTTCTTCATAGTGCATGTCAGGAAATTCATTATAGTAATGAGAAGCTGAACTGTACAGTTTCTTTAAGGATTCTTCCTGGAAGTCTTTCTCAACACATCTACTCTTGGCAGTCTAAAGTAGATGGGTACAGCAGCCCCAAGTTGCCTGAGTTTTCAGCTATATTCCAAGTAGTCCCACAATCAATTTAAAACCAGCATTTAGTTAGTAAGGAAAGAGTGAAGAGTAAGTAGATTGGCAGTTGGCACTCTGTCATGACTTTGATGAGAACACGTTAAAAATAATGTCAAAGAGTGAGGAAATAAAACACTAGAGCAAACTTTTTCTTCCTTATGCAAAAACATACTAATAGACCTTCATGCAAAGCAGAGAGTGCTCTATTTTTTAAGCATGGAGAAAAGGAAAGTTGCAGAGCCTGACACTGATTTTCACATAAACTCTCCCAAAGATGACATCAGAGATAAGAATTTCCTCATGGAATATGATGGTTGGCACTCCCACAAATTTGGCTAAGTGATTGGAGCAATAACTTTTGTAATACAATCTTTAAGCAAATATAAAAAAGAAAGCACAATGAGGGTGAGTCGGTTAGCTTTCAGTGGCCAATGCATGTGGAATTAAAAGGGTAATTTCATGCATTCTGTTTTCTCTAATTAATTATTTAACCCTGTTTGACCCTGGCCTTTGGGAAAAGAAATGATAATTCACAGAAATGTTCATTCCCAGCTTCTAAACTGCTTCCCTGGGCAGCATCAGCGGTAATTTCAGGAAGGTGCTGCAGGGGGAGTGCATGGAACAGTAAGGCCAGCATAGAAGTCTCCCTGGGGCTGCAATGCCCCATCCCCATCCTCACATCCCCAACCTCATCTCTTAATCTTT
>NW_026691981.1:0-25747 GCF_021218885.2 Marmota monax | reverse complement strand
TTTCTTTTGCTGAGAAAAAAACTTTTTAGTTTGAGTAAGTCCCATTTGTTGATTCCAGTTATTAACTTTTGTGCTATGGGTGTTCTATTGAGGAATTTGGAGCCCGACCCCACAGTATGTAGATCGTAGCCAACTTTTTCTTCTATCAGACGGCATGTCTCTGATTTGATATCAAGCTCCTTGATCCATTTTGAATTAACTTTTGTGCATGGCGAGAGAAAGGGATTCAGTTTCATTTTGTTGCATATGGATTTCCAGTTTTCCAAGCACCATTTGTTGAAGATGCTATCCTTCCTCCATTGCATACTTTTAGGCACTTTATCAAATATAGGATAGTTGTAGTTTTGTGGATTGGTTTCTGTGTCCTCTATTCTGTACCATTGGTCCACCCGCCTGTTTTGGTACCAGTACCATGCTGTTTTTGTTACTATTGCTCTGTAGTATAGTTTGAAGTCTGGTATCACTATACCGCCTGATTCACACTTCCTGCTTAGCATTGTTTTTGCTATTCTGGGTCTTTTATTTTTCCATATGAATTTCATGATTGCTTTTCCTATTTCTACAAGAAATGCCATTGGGATTTTGATTGGCATTGAATTAAACCTATAGAGAACTTTTGGTAATATTGCCATTTTGATGATGTTAGTTCTGACTATCCATGAACAGGGTATATTTTTCCATCTTCTAAGATCTTCTTCTATTTCTCTCTTTAGGGTTCTGTAGATTTCATTGTATAAGTCTTTCACCTCTTTTGTTAGGTTGATTCCAAAGTATTTTTTTTTTTTGAAGATATTGTGAATGGAGTGGTTGTCCTCATTTCCATTTCAGAGGATTTGTCGCTGATATACAGGAATGCCTTTGATTTATGCGTGTTGATTTTATATCCTGCCACTTTGCTGAATTCATTTATTAGCTCTAATAGTTTCTTTGTAGACCCTTTTGGGTCTGCTGTGTATAGAATCATGTCATCTGCAAATAGTGATAATTTAAGTTCTTCTTTTCCTATTTTGATGCCTTTAATTTCTTTCATCTGTCTAATTGCTCTGGCCAGTGTTTCGAGAACTATGTTGAACAGAAGTGGAGAGAGAGGGCATCCCTGTCTTGTTCCAGATTTTAGAGGGAATGCCTTCAATTTTTCTCCATTCAGAATGATGCTAGCCTGAGGCTTAGCATAGATTGCTTTTACAATATTGAGGTATGTTCCTGTTATCCCTAGTTTTTCTAGAGTTTTGAACATAAAGGGATGCTGTACTTTGTCAAATGCTTTTTCCGCATCTATCGAGATGATCATATGGTTCTTATTTTTAAGTTTATTGATGTGGTGAATAACATTTATTGATTTCCGTATATTGAACCAGCCTTGCATCCCAGGGATGAATCCTACTTGATCATGGTGCACAATTTTTTTGATATGTATTTGTATCCGATTTGCCAGAATTTTATTGAGGATATTTGCATCTAGGTTCATTAGAGATATTGGGCTGTAG
The DNA here is from genome assembly GCF_021218885.2 of Marmota monax. Classification (NCBI taxonomy): domain Eukaryota; kingdom Metazoa; phylum Chordata; class Mammalia; order Rodentia; family Sciuridae; genus Marmota; species Marmota monax. The sequence goes on along the minus strand of NW_026691981.1, from coordinate 24,260 downwards.
TTTTCTTTCTTTGAAGTGTCTTTGTCTGGTTTAGGTATCAGGGTGATGTTGGCCTCGTAGAATGAATTTGGAAGTTCTCCCTCTTTTTCTATTTCCTGAAGTAGCTTGAAAAGTATTGGTATTAGTTCCTCTTTAAAGGTTTTGTAAAACTCTGCTGTATACCCATCCGGTCCTGGGCTTTTCTTAGATGGTAGTCTTTTGATGGTTTCTTCTATTTCCTCAATTGATATTGGTCTGTTTAGGTTATGTCGAATTTCATGGAAAGTCCTTGGTTTCACATATGTTGATGTTGTGAGGACCAGAGGGGAAGAGTAGAGAGGAATGGATGAGAAGAGCAAGAAAAGTAAGAAAAAAAGTCTCTCAGAACTCTGTTTTCTTTTCTTGCAGTAGGTGGAGTTGTCTATTCCTAGCTTGAGTCTCTGTGCTCAGGGTGGTGGATGTAGCCAGGGTGAGAGAGCTTGAGCTTCTTCCTGGAGCCTCCCTACTCTTAGTCTCTGAATTGGAAACCAGGTGCCTGTACAGTTGCTGTTCCGCATTGATAGCTACACCCCCCAAAAGCTTGTGAGAAAAATCTTGAGTTATCACAGCTGGAGGTAGGGGAGTTGGAAACCACTTACCTGATAAGCTGCAGAACCCAGCTGGTAGCCACACCCACTGATAGATGGCGAGGAAGGTTTTGCAAGATGGATTCCATCTATTACCCATGTATGGTGTTTGGTGAAGTGGGTGGTTCTGGAGTGACCTTGTGCTGTGTCCAGAGCTCGTTCTGGTGATTCTCAAGCAAAGTCTCTCTGTTCTGTGCTGCCTTCTGTCTGCGCACTGAGTGCCCATGCGGCTGAGATTGCTATCTGCGCCCAGAGAAACTGCACAGCCAAGCCTTCCATCTGAGCTGAGAGCACCCATGGGGCCCTAGTTTTTTTCAAATTTCTATGATACTGGACAGGATTAATCTTTTACTTAGCCTTACTATGCTCCACAGGTTTGGGCCTTCTCTGTTCAATAGGTTCACTGTGAGGAACAGTTTGTATTTTAAGGTTTCCCTTCATTGTGGCTTACTGATGTGAATGAAAATTGAGCTGGAAATCAAACAGGGTTGGCAGGAGGTGCTTGAAACTTCACACAATCAGTTCTCAGTGGGCACTCTCTGGTTTCTTTCTTTTGAAGGTAGGCCAAAAATGAAGCATGCAAAAGAAACTGTATCTGAGAGCACTTAAGGAGAAAACAGAGAAACATGTATGTACTGAAATAAGTATCCCAACAATTTGATCAGATTTCTTTGATACTGCACAGTATTCATATTTTAGCTTGCTGCACAAGGCTCCCCAAGGTTGGCAATTCTAGGATCAATGGTTCTCTAAACAGGTAAGGGTTAGTGTTACAGTTAGGGTTAGGGCTAGCTTTAGAGCTAGTGTTAGGGTTAGAATTTGTTTTGTTCAAATTTCTTTGATACTGGGAAGATTTATCTTTTCGTATCCTTACTATGTGCCCTATTTTGGGCCTTCTTGGTTTAATGGTCCACTGTTTGGAATAGTTTGTTTTTAATGTCTCACTTCATTTTGACCTATATGGGTAAATGCAAATGAAGCTGGAAATCAGAGGGTTGGTGCTAGCTGGTTGAAACTTCACATTCTCAATCAGTTGTCTGTGGGCACTCTCTGGTTTCTTCCTTATAAAGATAGCCATAAGCTGAAGCATGCAAAACAACTTTATCCAAGAGCACTTTAGGAGAAAACAGGGCAATATGCATGTACTGAAATACTTCCCCCAATTATTTGGTCACATTTCTTTGATACTGTGCAGGATTCATCTGTAAGCTTCCCCACTAGTCTCCCCAAGTTTAAAAATTTTGATCAAAGGTTCTCTTAAAAAGTTAGGCTTACAGTTATGGTTAGAGTTTGGGCAAGTGTTAGAACTAGTTTTAGGGTTAGAGTAAGTTTTTTTAAAATTTATTGGCTGGGCAGCATTTACCTTTTTCCTATTCTTAGTATGCTCCCATGTTTGGGCCTCCTAGGTAAAAGGGTTTGCTCTCAGAAGCAGTTTTAATTTTCATGTTTCACTTCATTTTGCCCTATAGGTGTGAATGGAAATGGAGCTGGACTCAAACAGGGTTTGTGCTAGCTGCTTGAAACTTCACACAAACAGTTCTCAGTGCACATTCTCTCATTTGTTTCTTGTGGTAGTAGCCTGACCTGAATTAGAAAGAAACAGCTTTACATGTGAGCACTTTAGGAGCAAGCTTCAATTTTTTTTTGCATGGATTACTTTGATATTGAACAGGATTCATCCTTTTCCTAGTCTTAGTAGGATCCCCATGTTGGGTTTTCAAGGTTTGCCAGTTCACTGTCAGGAACAGTATTAATTTTTTGGTTTCACTTTATTGTGGCCTATAGACGTGAATGAAAATGGAGCTGGAAACCAAACAGAGTTAGTACTAGCTGCTTGAAACTTCACACACTCAATCAGCTCTCTGTGGGCACTCTCTGGTTGTTCCTTGTGCAAGTACCTTAAACTGAAGCATGAAAAAATAATTTATCCACGAGCACATTAGGAGAAAACAGGGAAATATGCACGTACTGAAATTCCTCCCCCAATTATTTGGTCAGATTTCTTTGATACTGCACAGGATGCATCTGTTAGCTTGCCCCACTGGGCTCCTTTATTTGGGGACTACTCTGATCAATGGTTTTCTAAGCAGGTTAGATTAGATTTAGTATTAGATTAGGGCTAGGGTTACAGCTAGTGTCTGTTAGATTTAGTTTTGTTCAAATTTCTTTGATACTGGGTAAAATTCAACTTTTACCTAGCATTACTATATTCTCTAGTTTTGAGCCTCTTGGTTCAAGGGTTTGCTCTCCTGAACAGTGTGTATTTTAAGTTTTCATTTCATTTTGACCTATGTGTGTAAATGGAAATAGAGCTAGAAATCCAACAGAGTTGGTGCTAGCTACTTCAAACCTCACACACTCAATCAGTTTTCTATGAGCATTCTCTGGTTTATTTCTTGTAAAAGTAGCCCTAAGCTGAAGCATGCAAAGCAACTTTATGTGAGAGCACTTTAGGATAAAACAGGAAAATATACATGTACTGAACTACTTCCCCAATTATTTGGTCAGATTTCTTTGATAGTGTGAAAGATTCATCTGTTAGCCTACCCAACTTGGCTCCATGGAAGTAGAACTAAGATGAAGTAGAAAGTAACAGCTTTATCTATGGGTGCATTAGGAGCAAGCAGAATACCAATGTAATGAAAGAGCTTCAAATATTTTTGGGTTGAATTAATTTGATACTGTACAGGATTCATCCTTGACCTAGCCTTAGTAGGCTCCCCAAGTTTGGGCCTTCAAGGTTCAATGGTTCAGTGTCAGGAACAGTTTGAATTTTTAGGTTTCACTTCATTAGGGCCTATAGGTGTGAATGCATTGGAGCTGGAAATCAAACAGTGTTGGTGCTAGCTGCATGAAACTTCACACATTCAATAAGCTCTCTGTGGGCACTCTTTGGTTTTTCTTTGTGAAAGTACCTTAAGCTGAAGTATGAAAAACAATTTATCCATGAGCACTATAAGAAAAAAACGGAAAATATAAATGTTCATATGAACAAATATGAAATACCTCCCCAAATTTTTCATCAAATTTCTTTGATACTGCACAAGATTCATCTGTTAAGTTGCACCACTAGGCTCCCCGAGTTTGGTACTTCTATGATCATAGGTACTCTAAACAGGTTAGAATTAGATTAGGGTTGGTTTAGATCTAGTGTTAGAGTTAGAGTGAGTTTTGTTCAAATTCATTTGATACTTGGCATAATTCGTCTTGTACCTAGCCTTACTATTTTCCCCAGGTTTGGGCCTTATCCCTTCAATGGTTTGCTGTCAGGAACAGTTTGTATTTTAAGGTTTCCTTCATTTTGACCTATACGTGTAAATGGAAATGGAACTTGAACTCAAACAGGGTTGGTGCTCGCTGCTTGAAACTACACACACTCAATCAGTTCTATGTGAGCACTCTGGATTCTTCCTTGTGAAAGTTTCCCAAAGCTGAAGCATGCAAAAACATTCCTAACCCTAACCCTAACCCTAACCCTAACCCTAGCACTAAGGCTAACCATAATGCTAGCCTTAAAACTTACCCCAAATGACATTCTCTCCCTATCCCTAAACCGAACCCTAATTGTAGACTTAATCAAACCATAACCTAGCTCTACACCTCTCCATTACACTAAACATAACCCTAACCCTAATGGTAACCCTAACCCGATTGCTAAACCTAACTCATCCATTACCCTAAACCTTAACTGAAACCTAAACTAAACCCTATCCATTACCCTAAACCTAAACCTAAACCTAATGCTAATTTGAGCCTTAACCCTAAACCTTTAGCTAAACCAAATGCTAACCCTGACCCTGACCCCGATCCTAATAATAACCCTAGCCCTAAATCTGACCTTTAACCTAAACCTAATTCTTACACTACACCTAGCAATAACCTAACCCTAAAACTATTTTTAACATTAACCCTAGACCTGATATTAGCCCTAGACCTGGTCCTAGCCATAACCCTAACAGAAACCCTAGCCCTTAATGTAGCCCTAAACCTAGCCTTAATCCTAAAGTGAAATATAAACCTAGTCCTAATCCTAACACTCACCCTATCCCTAAAGCTAGCTATAACCCCAGCCATTCCCCTAAACTTAACATTAACAACAATGCTAACCCTAACTCTAGCCCAACCCCTTAGTCTAACCATAACACTAACCCTAGTCTTAATACTTGCCCTAATGTAGCCCTAACCCTAACACTAACACTAGCCCTAATCCTAAACCCTAATTCTGCTCTAACCCTAACCCTAAATCTAGCCCTAATCCTAGCCCTAATTTAGCCCTACCTCTAAAACTAACCCTAGCCCAAATCCTAGCCCAAACTAGCCCTAACCCTAGCACCAATCCTAGCCCTAATTTAGCCCTAAATCTAATCCCAATCCTAAGACTACTACCATAACTAACTCTAATTCTCGCCCTAGCCGTATCCCTAGTTCCAACCATATTTGTTACCATACCCCTATCCCTCACCCTAACCCTAACCCTAGCCCTAGCCTTAGCCCTATCCCTAATCCTAGATATAACCCTAACTCAAAATCTAATCCTAACCCTAAATCTAAACCTTAACCTAACACTAGCCCTAACCCTGATGCTAATCCATAATCTAGCCGTAACCATAGCACTTGCCCTAAACAAAACCAAACTATATCCTTAACCCTTAACCTAAACAAAACCCTAACCGTACAACTAGTACTAACTTTAGCCCTAATTCGAGTTCTAACACTAACCCTAAAACTAACCCTGACTCTGACACTAACCCTAACAATAAACCTTGCTCTAAACATCACCCCAACCCTAAACCTAACCATATCACTAGACCTAGCCCTAAGCCCAACCCCAAAACTAGCACTAATTGCAACACTAGTTCATACATTACCTTAGCCCTAATCCTAGCCCTAACCAAACCCAAAACCAAGCCCTAATCCGAGCCTTGACCCTAGCTTTAAGCCTAACCCTAACCCAGAACATAGCCCTAAACTTTACTGTGACCCTAGCCAGAATTCTAACAATAACCCAAGCCCTATCACTAGCTCTAACCCTATCCATTACCCTAACCATAACCATAACTCTAATGGTAACTCTAGGCCTAACCCTAAACTTATCCCTTACCCTAACCTATTTCATTAACCTAGAACTAACCTGAACCCTAAACCTAACCCTATCATTACCCTAACTCTAACACTAATGCTAATTCAAGCCCTAACCCTAAACCTTAACCCAACCCAAATTCTAACTCTGCCCCTTCCCGTGATAATATACCTAGCTCTAATCCTGACCCTACCCCTAAACCTAACCCTTATACTAGACCTAGCCATAAACCTAACCCTAAAACTATCCCTAGCCATAATCCTATACCTGACATTTGCCCTAGCCATAATTCTAGCCCTAAACTTAACACAAAACAAACCCATAAACCTAATCTTAACCCTAGCCATAATCCTATCCATAACCCTAGACCTAAATTTAGCTCTAACCCTATCAATTACCATAAACATAACTCTAATTATAATGCTAACCCTAGGCCTAAATCTAACCCTATGTCTAACCGTAACCCTATCCATTATGCTAAATCTAACCTGAACCCTAAACCAAACCCTATCATTACCCCAACCCAAACCCTAATGCTAATTCGAGCCCTAACCCTAAACCCTAACCTAAACAAAACCCTAAACCTGACCCTGACCCTAATAATACCCCTAGCTCTAAATTTGACCCCTACCCAAAACCTAACACACTAATATAGCCATAAACCTAACCCTAAAACTATCTCTAACCATAACCCTAGACCTGACATTCACCCTAACACTAATCCTAGCCCTAACCCTAACACAAACGCTAGCCCTCATCCTAGCCCTAAACCTAGCCTTAATCATAACTCTAATGAACCCCTAGCCCTAACCCTAATTCAAACTTTCACCCTAGCCCTATCCCTAGCTCTAACCCCATTGTTTCCAAGAAACCTAACCCTAAGCCTAAAACTAACCCTAGGCCTAAACATAACCATAAACCTAGCCCTATTCCCAGCCCTAATTAAGCCCTATACCTAACCAAACACTAAGCTTACCCGTAAGACTAACTCTCACTCTCACCCTAGCCCTATACCTAGTTCTAACCCTATCCCTTACCATAACCCTAATCCTAGCCATAAACTAAGACCTAACAGTAGCCCTATACTTAGCCCTAGACCTAACCCTAGATTTAATCCTAAATCAAAATCTAACTTTAACCCTAAGCCCAAACCTAAGCCTAACACTAGCCCTAAACCTAATGCTAAGCCTAAAACTAGGCCTAACCATAGCCCTCACCCCAAAACAAAACCAGGCCACAACCCTAACTTTAAAACTTAACCTAAACCGAAATCTAACCCTACTCCTAGCCCTAACCTTAGCCCTAATTCGAGGACAAACACTAATGCTAAAACTAGTCTGACATTGAATTTGACCCTAACACTAACCCTAGCTCTAAACGTTACACCTAACTCTACCACTAGACCTAGTCCTAACCCTAATCCTACAAATAGCCAAAATCGTAACCCTAGTCCATACATTGGCCATAACTCTAAAACTAGTCCTAACTCTAACCAAAACCTAGCCTTAATGCAAGACCTAACCCTAGCTTTAACCCTAAACCTAAACCTAACACTAGCCCTAACCCTAACCCTAAACATAGCCATAATCCGAGCTCTAATCCTATCCTTTAACCTAAGCTAACCCTAACCCTAATGCTAACCCTAGGCCTAAATCTAATCTTTAGCCTAAGCCAAACCCTCACCCTATTACTAGTCCTAACCGTAGCCCTCATTGTAGCTCTAACCATAACCCCAAACCCTAAACTTAACCCTGACATTTATTCTGACTCTAAAGGTAACTGTATGTCTAAAACTGGCCCTAACCATAAACCGAACCCTTACACTAGCACTAGCAATAAACCTATACCTAAACCTAACCCTAACACTAGCCCTAGACCTAAACCTAATTCTAACTCTAGCCATATCTCTAGCCCTAGACCTAAACAAAAACCTAGCCCTAGCCCTAATGATAAACCTTAACCTAACACAAACACTAACCCTACACCTAGACCTAACTCTAGTGATAATATTGGGTTTAACTAACCCCAAGTGTAACCCGAACACTGACCCTGACCCTAACACTAACCCTAGCTCTAAAATCATGCTAACGGTAACCCTAACCCTCACATTTGATCTAGCTGTAACACTTACCCAAAAAGTAGCCCTAATCATAACCCTGGTTTATACATTAGTTGTAGACCTAACACTAGCCCAAACCAAAACCAAAACCTGGCTGTAAGACGAGCGCTAACCCTAGTTTTAACTCTAACCCTAAAACTAGACCAAGTCCACACCCTAACCCTAGATCTAAACCTAGCTTTTACCCTATCCATTACCTTAAGCTAAACCCTAAACCTAATGCTAACCCTAGTCCTAACCCTAATCCAGAGCCTAACCCAAACCCTAACCCTATTACTAGGCCTAACCCTAACCTTCGTTCTAGCTCTAACCCTAAAATAAACCCAAACCCTAACCCTGACACTTATTCTGACCCTAACACTAACCGCAAGTATAAACCTGACCCTAATCCGAAACCGAACCCTAACATTAGCCCTACCGGTAATCATATACTTAAAACTAAACCTAACACTAGCCTTAGACTTAAACCTAATCCTAAATCTAGCCATATCTCTAGCCATAGACCTGAACAACAACCTAGCCCTTGCCCTAACAATAACCCTTAACCTAACCCAAATACTAACCCTACCCCTAGACCTAACCCTAGACCTAATTCTGGCACTAAACCCAACACTAACTCTAACGTGAACAGTGGCCCTGACCCTAACATAATCCTAGCTCCAAAGCTCAACCTAAACAAAACCTAATCCTAACACTAGACCTAGCCATAACCCTAACCCTAAAACTAGCCCTAATCATAACCCTAGCTCTTACATTACCCATGGACCTAACCCTAGGCCTAAACTAACACAAAACCTAGCCCTAATTTTAGGTCTGAACGTAGCCCTAAGCTTTCACCGTAACCCTAACCCTAACATAGCCTAATCCTAACCCGAACCCTAGCTCTAACCCTAGCTCTAACCTTATACTTTACCCTAGCCAAACCCCAACACTAATGCTAACCCTAGTCCTAAAACTAATCCTTAGTCTAACCCAAACCCTAACCCTATTACTAGTCCTAACCTTAGCCCTCATTCTTGTTATAAACATAACCCAAATTCTAACCCTAACCCTGACCCTTATTCTGATCCTGAATCTAAACCAAACCCTAACACTAGCCCTACCTATAACCCTATATGTAAACCTAACACTAGACCTAGATTAAACCTAATCTTAAATCTAGCCATATCTTTAACCAAGACCTAAACAAAAAACTAGCCCTAGCTCTAATGAAAACCCTTAACCTAAGCCAAACAGTAACCTTACCTCTAGACCTAACGAACCCTAATTCTGGCTCTAGCCCTAACCCTAACCCTAATCCAAACACAGACCCTGACACTAACACTAACCCTAGCTATAAAACTGACCCTAACCGAAACCTAAACCTAACACTAGTCCTAGCCATAACTGTAAACATAACCCTTACATTACCATAGCACTAAACCTAACACAAAACCTAGCTCTAATCCTAGGCCTAAATCTAGCCCAAAGCATAACCCTAACCCTAACCTAACCTTATCCCTTACTGTAAGCCTAACCCTCACGCTAACCCTAACACTCGCCTTAGACCTAACCCTAGATAAAACCCAAAACCGAACCCTAAACATAACCCTAGCCCTATCCCTAAACCTAATGCTAATCCTAGCCCTAATCATAATGTTAACACTAGCCCTAATACTATCTCTAAAATTATCCATTACCCTAAACCGAATCTTAACCCTAATGATAACCCTCACTCTAATCCTAATTGTAAACCTAATCCTAGACCTAACCCTAAACCTAACCCTCATTGTAGCCTTAACCCTAGATAAAACCGTATTGCTGACTCTAACACTAACCTTAGCCCAAACCCTAACACTAACCCTAAACATAAAACTACCCCTTACCCTAATCTGACATCTAACCCTATCCATTACCCTAACTCAACTGATAATCTTAGCCCTAACCTTAACACTAACCCTAAACCTACAGCTACCACTAACCCTATCCCGACATCTAACCCTGTCCATTAAACTAACTCTAAAGATAACCTTAGCCCTAACCCTAACACTAACCCTAACCTTAACCATAAATCCAGCCCTAGACATAATCCTAAACCTAACCCTCACCCTAGCATTAACCCTAGTTGAAAACCTAACCTGTACCATAAACCTAACCCAAACCCTAACCCTACTCCTAGCCCTAACCCTAACTCTAGCCCTAATACTATTCTAAACCCTAGTCCTAACCCTAGCTCTAATGCTATTCATTACCCTAACAATATCCTTAACCCAAATGCTAACCCTAGGCCTAACCCTAACCCTATCACTAACCCTAATCCCACCAATTACCCTAATCTTAACCTGAATCCTAAACTCAAACCTATCCCTAAACCTAACCCTAATTCTAACCCTAACACTAATTTGAACCTTTACCATAATAGTTAACCTAACACAAATGCGAAACCTGACCCTGACTCTAAAAATACACCTTACCCTTAACATGGGCCTTACGCTAAACCTAATATTAGACCTAGCCATGAACCTAACCCTATAACTATCCCTAGCTGTAACCCTAAACCTGACATTATCCCTATCCCTAAAACTTGCCCTAACCCTAACACAAACCCTAGCCCTCAACCTAACCCAAAATCTAGCCTTAATTCTAACACAAACCTAACCCTAGACCTAAACCTAATTCTAATCATTGCCCTAGCCCTAAACTTAGCTATAACCCCATCCCTTCCCCTAAACCTAACCCTAAACCTAATCTTAAACATAGCCCTAACCCTAGGCCTAAACCTAACACCAATCCTAGACATATTCCTAGCCTAATTTAGCCCTAAACTTAATACTAACCCTAGCCTTAAGACTAACTCTAACTATCGCCCTTGCTCTATTCCTAGTTCTAACACTATCCCTTACCATAACCCAAACACTAGACATAACCTTAGCCCTAACCCTAGCCATAGCCCTAGCCCTAGAATTAACCATAACTCTAAATGTACCCCTAAGCCTATACTCACCATATGACTAGCAATAACACTAACATTAATCGTAAAAGTACCCTTATCTTTAGCCTTAGCCCTAAAACATAATGAGCCATAGAACTAACCCTAACCCTTAACCTAACCAAATACTAACTCTACATCTAGCCCTAAGCCTACCCCTAATTCGAGTCTTATCCCCAACCCTAAAACTAACCCTGACCCTAACTCTGAACCTAACACTAACCCTAGCTCAAAACATCACCGTGAACTTAAACCTAACCATAAAACTAGACTTAGCCCTAACCGTAACCCTAAAATTAGCCTTAATCATAACCCTAGTTCTTACATTAGCTGTATCCCTAACACTAGCCCTAATGTAACCCAAAATCTAGCCCTAATGCAAGCCCCAATCCTAGCTATAATGTTAACTCTAAACCTAAACCAAGTCCTAACCCTTACCCTAATGATAACCATAGCCCTAACCTTAACCCTAACCCTAAACCTACCATAATACTGTTCCTAGACCTAAGGCTGAACCTAATCCTCGACCTAGCCCTATCACTAACATTAGCTCAAACCCTAGCCCTTACCCTAAACATAAACCTAGCCCAAAACCTAACCCCAATCCTAGGTATAATCCTAACCGTAACCATAGCCCAAACCCTAGCTCTAACTCTATCCATTAACCTATCCATAACACTAAACCTAATGCTAAACCTAGCCCTAATCCTAACCCTAACCCTAACTCTATCCCTAGCCCTGATTCTAACCTGAGGCCTCAACCTAGTCCTAAAACATACTCAATCCCTGACCCTTACCCTTAACCTAACCTTAAGAAAATGATAAGCCTAACCCTAACCCTAACCCTAGCCCTAATCCTAAACTTAAAACTAGACTTCACCTTAGCTCTAACCCCACCCATTACACTAACCCTAACCATAAACATCATGATAACCCTATCTCTAACCCTGAACCTAATCTAACCCTAACTGTAAACCTAAACCTAGACTGAACCATAAACCTAACCTTTGCCATACTCCTAATTCTAGCTCAAACTCGGCATAACAATTATGCTAAACTCAACACTAACCCTAGTCTTAATCCTAAACCTAACCCAAACCCTAACCCAACATCTAAACCTGTCCATTACCTTAACTCTAATGGTAACCATAATCCTAATCCTAGACCTAATCCTAAACCTAACCCTATCCTTAGCACTAACCCTAGCTCAAACCCTAACCCATAACTTAAACCTAACCCTAGCCTTAACCCTAACTCTAACCCTAACTCTAGCCCTAATCCTAAACATAACCCTAGCTCTAACCCTCAATCTAAACCTTTCCATTACCCTAATGATAACCATAAACCTAATGCTAACCCTAGGCCTTACCCTAACCCTATCCATTACCCTAAATCTAACCTGAGCCCTAAACCAAACCTGAAGCCTAAACCTAACCTTATCCATTACCCTAGCCCTAACTCAAACCTAATGCTAATTTGAGCCATAACCCTAAACCTCAACCTAACCTAAACCCAAAACCTGATTCTGACTATTATAATACCCCTAGCTCTCAACTTGAACCTCACCCTGAACCTAACTCTGAAACTAGACCTAGCCATAAATCTTACCCAAAAACTATTCCTGACCATAACCCTAGACCTGATATTAGACCTAGCCCTAATTCTTGCCATAACCCTAACACAAACGCTAGCCCTCATCCTAGCCCTAAACCTAGCCTTGATCCTAACCTGAACCTGAACACTAGCCCTATCCTTAATTTTATCCCTCGCCCTAGTTCTGAACCTTGCTATAACCCCATTCCTTCCCCCAAATCTAACCCTAACTCTAACTCTAGACATAACCCTTACACTAATCCAAGACCTGATCCTAGCCCTAATTTAGCACTATTCCTAACATTACCAGTAAGACTAACTCTAACTCTTGCCCTAGCCCTATTCCTAGATCTAACCCTATCCCTTACCATAACCCTAACACTTGCCCTAACCTTAGTCCTAACACTAGCCCTAGCCCTAACCCTAGAACTAACCATAACTCTAAGTCCAAACCTAACCCTAAGCTTAAAACTCACACTAACACTAGCCCTAACACTAACACTAATCCTAAAACTAGCCCTAATCTAGTTCAAGCCTTAAAACAAAACCGAGCCATAGCCCTAACCCTAACACTTAATCTAAACCAAAACCTAATCCTACACCTAGCCCTAACCTTAGCCCTAATTCCAGTCCTAACCTAACCCTAAAACTAACCTTGAGCCTGGCTCTGACCTTAAACTAACCCTAGCTCTAACATCGCCCTAAAAGTATACGTAAACCTAAAACTAGAACTAGCCCTAACAGTAACCCTAAAAGTAGCCCTAATCATAACTCTAGTTCTTACATTAGCCATAGCCTTAACCTAATGCAAAATCTATCCCTAAACTGAGCCCTACACCTCGTTTTAACCCTAAACCTAACCTTAGCCCTAACCATTATCTTAAACCTAACCCTAACACTAAATCTGGCCCTAACCCTAAACCTAATCCTAGACTTAATCCTAACCATAATCCTAGCCCTAACTCTACCTCTAACCATATCCATTACTCTAAACATAATCCTAACCCTAATGATAAACCTAGCCTTAAACTTAACCCTAATCCTAAACCTAGACCTGACACTAACCCTAACCATCAACCTAGCCCTAACCATAGCTCAAACCCTAACACTTACCCTAAACCTAACCCTAACACTAACTCTAGACCTAAAACTAACCCTAGCCCTAATCCTAACCATAAATCTATACCTAAACCTATCCATCATCCTAAACATAAGCCTAAACCAAACATAGCTCTAAAGATAGCTCTAACCCCACCCATTACCCTAACCCTAATTATAAACATCATGATAACACTAGCCCTAACCCTAAACCTACTCTAACCCTAACTGTAAACTTTACCCTAGTCCTAACCCTAAACCTACACTAACCCTAACTTTAAACCTAAGCCTAGACCTAACCGTAAACCTAACATTTGCCATAGTCCTAATCCTAGCACAAACCCTAACATTTACACTAAACCTAACACTAACCCTAGTCCTGAACCTAAATCTAACCCTATCCATTTAGGCCTAACCCCAAACCTTTCGCTAATATTAACCTTATCCTTACCTAAACCTAAAATGAACACTAAACCTAACCCTATCAATTACTCTAACCCTAACTCTAAACCTAACCCTAATGCTAATTCAAGCCCTAAAGATAAACCAAAAGCTAACCCAAACTCTTAGCAAGACCCTGACTCTAATAACACACCTAGCTCTAAACTGACCCTTACCCTAATATAACCCTTAAACTAGACCTAGCCATAAAACTAACCCTAACAGTATCCCTAACTGTAACCCTAGACCTGACATTAGCACTCTACCTTATTCTTGCCTTAAAACTAACACAAACCCAAGCCCTCATTTTAATTGTAAACCTAGCCTTAATCCTAACCCGAACCCTAACCCTAGCCCAAACCCTAATTTCAACCCTCGCCCTAGTTGTGAACCTAGGTATAACCACATCCTTTCCCCTATCCCTAACCCTAACGCTAACACTACCACTAACACTAACCCTAGTCCTAACCCTAGGCCTAATCCTAACACTAACCATATCTCAAATCCTAGCCCTAATTTATTGCTAACTGTAACCTTAACTCTAACCCTAGCCCTAAGACTAAACCTAACTCTAGCCCTAGACCTATTTCTAGTACCAAACTTATCTATTGCCTAACCCTAACACTAGCGCTAAACTTAGTCCTAACACAAGCCATAGTCCTAAACCTAGAAATAACCCTAACTCTAAATCTAACCCTAATTCTAAACCTAAACCTCACCCTAACACTAGCCCTAACTATAATTCTAATTTGAAAACTAGCCCTAACCCTAGACATAGACCACAAACAAAACTGACCTATAGCCCTAATACTAACCCTTAACCTAAAACAAATCTTAATGTTACACCTAGTCCTAAAGCTATCCCTACAACTAATACTGACCCTGACTCTGACCCTAAAACTAACCCTACTCTGAACATCACTCTAACCATAAACCTAACCCAAACACTAGACCTAGCCCTAATCCTATCCCTTAAACTATCCCTAACAATAAAGATAATTCTTACATTAGCCATAGCCCTAACCCTAACACTAAACCTAGCACTAATCTGAGCCTCAACCCTAGCTTTAACCCTAACCCTAACCCTAACACTAACCCAAACCCTAGCTCTAAACCTATTCCTTACCCTAAGCCAAACACTCACCCTAATGCTACCCTATTTTTAACCCTAGTCCTTAGCTTACCCTGCCACAGTCTGGCTGGGCACAATCAGGAGCCACTTGTCAAAAGAAACTAACTTTATTTTTAGAACCACACACGCCAAACAAAACAGCCTCTCAGGAAAAACCCTCAGAGCCTCAACTGCCACCACCGGCTTTCCACAGCCTCTCTCTCCCCCACAAGCTTCTCTCCACCTCCCACAATCCTCCTGCTCTTGAGGCTGATTGGCTGGGTCATGTGGGCGGAGCCAAAAACGTTCCCCAATGAGCAGCTCCGTGGTCTGAAAGGGCAGTGAAACAGCCCAATGAGCATCACCGCAGAGGAGCCAATCAGCTAGATGTTGCTGGGGCCTCTGTGAGCCAATCATCAGCTGGCAGCTGGAAGTGTGCTGGCAGCTGGAAGTTTGCTGGGGCCCCTTCGGCTGTGGCTCTCAACATCTCCCCCTCTCTGTTTAAACAACAAGCATGTGGCTTAGGGACCGTGCCTGCCTTAGGTTGTCCAATAGTACATATGGTCCTTTGGTACCATTGCAATTGGATCTTACCCGTCACTGACTACCGGTCCAGTATACAGCCACACCTGTGGAGAGGTCTTTGTACCAGCGGGGGGGGGGGTGAGGTTCTTTGCCTCACCTCTGTTGGCCCCCAAATTTTAGCTGGACAATCATGACAAGCAGAAGGGAGGAAGACACACCAAGCCAATTGACGGCTCCTTTTGGAAAAATTGTACCACCGATGACATCATCAGCAAAAATACCCCAACACTACCACAAGTCGCTGCACCAACAGATAGTTCACAATGCATACAGGTGAGTTCACAATGTGTCCAGGCAAGTTCTGCAAGCAGTTCAGTGATGGATATTGCAGAAGCTGTAGATTGGTTTTATCTTTCACTTCACCAGCACTGGGATGAAGATAGGAATTCTGGCAATAATGGCTAAAGAAAAAATTATGTAACATTCCAGAAGGCACTAAAAGAAAACAATTTTCTTAACAATTTACATTGTCTTCACCGGCACTGGGATGAAGATAGGAATTCTGGCAATAATGGCTAAAGAAAAAATTATGTAACATTACAGAAGGCACTAAAAGAAAACAATTTTCTTAACAATTTACATTATCTTTAAGAGAATTATTAAATATAATGAAAAGGAAAGGTGAAAGTAAACAAACAGATCTGTTAACCTACTTTTTTGTTTACATATTAAAACAATCCTCAACAGTTGTTTACCCAATTTAAATTAAATCATATAAATCATGTGAAAAAAAATTTTGGATCCATTTTATCATGAGCACTCATCATATATGATATATGGACATATGTACATTCAAACATATAACACAAAACACAAGTGTGCACACACATAATACATACAACACATAACATTATAGTAAAGGCCTTATAACTTTTTACAGGTGAAATCTCCATTGCAATGTTTAAAAACTCTATAGTCAAAAAATAGAACTGATCAGCAAAATATTAACCTAGGTCTGTATGAGCTCAAAAAACAAAAGAGAACTTCATGATATGGCAAAAGGCAATAATAAAATAGATATTGAAAAAAGCATCCTGGTTCTCTGTTGCAGATGTAAGAATAGCCAAACTGGAGTTTTGGATATCAGTTGTTATGGATTTGAGCCAAGTCATCTTCTTTTTGGTCTGTAGAAATCGCTTTAGTTAATCTTTCTGGAATCCAAATCGGCTGCTGTTCTCCCTGTGGAAACACATAAACAGACCCCCGACTCCAGACAATCACTGGGTCAGGACTTGGTTAATCTCTCTGGAATCCAAATCGGCTGCTGTTCTCCCTGTGGAAACACACAAACAGACCCCCGACTCCAGACAATTACTGGGTCAGGACCTTTCCATTGTCCTGTTAGAATATCCTTCCAAAGTACCTTGGGCTTATGCACATTTTTTGGACACATATGCCTTTCCACAGCACTAAGTCCTGATGAATCCAAATTTAAAAAGTTTAGAGTAAAAAGGGTTATTTTAAGTTTATCTTTGGGGAATATATACCCCTTCTCAATTCCTTCTTTTTGCTTTAATAAGTACATTTTAATAGTTTGATGAGCTCTTTCAACTATGCCTTGTCCCTGTGGATTGTATGGGATTCCTGTTATATGAGTAATGCCAAATGTTGAGCAAAATTGTTTAAAAGAGGTAGAAGTATAACCAGGGGCATTATCTGTTTTTAACTGTTTTGGAACACCCACAGTGGCAACATTTGGTAAGCAATGAGCTATAACATCTTTAGTTTTTTCTCCAGCATGAAGGGAGCCCATCAAAAATCCAGAAGAAGTATCAACTGTAACATGCAAATATTTTAATTTTCCAAATTCTGGCAAGTGTGTGACGTCCATCTGCCAAATGTGGTTAGGTATCAATCCTCTAGGATTGACTCCAAGATTAACTTGTGGTAAAAAGGTCACACAATTTTGACATTGTTTTATTATTTGTCTAGCTTGTTCCTTAGTTATTTTAAAATGCTTTCGTAAAGTATTAGCATTGACATGGAACTTTTAATGAAAATTTATAGCTTCTTCTAGTGTAGAGAAAATATGTATGTCATGTGTAGTTTTATCTGCTAAATCATTGCCCAAACTAAGGGCTCCAGGCAATCCTGTATGTGCCCTGATATGTCCTATAAAGAATGGATCTTTTCTGTCCCAGATTAGACTTTGTATAGTGGAAACCAAAGAGAAAACAGTAGAAGAAGGGGAAATCCTACCAGCATCTTCAAGAGATACTATAGCATTAACTACATACGGACTATCAGAAAATAAATTAAATACATAATCTTTAAACATCACAAAAGCTTGTAAAACTGCATTAAGCTCTACCTTTTGAGCTGATTGTTTGGGTATTAAAAATGTAAAAGTTTGATCAGGGGTAACTACTGCTGCTGTACCATTATTTGACCCATCAGTGAATATATTTGGAGCATTCATGATAGGTGTTTTTCTTGTCATTTTTTGGAAAAATTACAGGATGCAATGACCAAAAAGACAATAAAGGATTAGATGGTAAGTGGTTATCAAATGAAACATTAGATTTGCACATGATTATTGCCCAAGTATTTAACTCATTAGGTAACTCATCAATTTGATTCATAGTATATGGAGTAATAATTTTATTGGGAGAAATTCCAAACACCCCCTTTGCTGCTTTTATTCCTTTGAGTATTAATTGTCCTACAGCCTCAGGATACCTAGTAAGAATAGTGTTAGGAGAATAAGATAAATGTATCCATAATAATGGACCTTCTTGCCAAAATTTTCCTGTAGGAATATTTTTTGTTGGTAGTACAATAAATAATAAAGGCAAACTTATATCAATTCTATCCAAATGCATATTTTCCATATATGTTTCAATGATTTTTAATGCCTTTCTTGCTTCAGGCATTAACATTCGGGGTGAATTTGGATCTGATGGACCTTTTAGGATATCAAATAAAGGTCCCAACTCTCCTGTTGGTATACCTAAATAAGGCCTTATCCAATTTATGTCTCCTAATAACTTTTGAAAGTCATTAAGTGATTTGAGTTGATCTACTCGTATTTGAATTTTTGGTGGATGGACCATGGTTGAGGATAATAGAACTCCTAAATAATTAATTGGAAAATTTAATTGTACTTTATCTATTGCTATCTCTAGATTATAATTTTTTAATAAGTTTGTAAGTGTGGCATAACATTCTAGCAATGTGTTTTTATCTTTGTGTGCTAATAATACATCAACCATATAGTGAAATATTTGTAGTTCAGGATTTTGATTTCTAAGTGGCTGGATTACTTTGGTAACATAAATTTGACACATAGTTGGGCTGTTAGCCATCCCTTGAGGGAGTACTTTCCATTCATATCTCTGATCAGGACCTTCATGATTCAGTGCAGCGATAGTAAATGCAAAACATGGACTATCCTCAGGATGAATTGGAATTGAAAAAAAAAAAACAATCTTTAATATCTATAACTAAAACATACCAGGTTTTTGGCAAAGCAGACAATTGAGGAATCCCTGATTGAGCAGGTCCCATAATAACCATCTCATTATTAATGACTCTTAAATCTTGCAATAATCTCCATTTACCAGATTTCTTTTTGATGACAAAAATGGGAGTATTATGGGGAGATACAGAAGGTTGTATATGTCCTTCCGCTAATTGTTGTTTGACCAGGTCATGGGCTGCTTGTATCTTTTCTTTAGTCAGGGGCCACTGAGGAACCCATACTGGTCTTTCTGATTTCCAAGTAATTTTTATTGTCTCAGTGGCCCTTTCTGAAAATCCAACCCACGTATGTCTGTTCCTTGATCTATTTGTATTGGTGCTGCTATACCTTGTTCTTGTTTTTCTAATCTTTTTCTTTTCCTAAAACCTTGTCTAGTCATAATAGTGGGTGCATTTTGGTTGATGTTATTTGTTAATGTCAAAACTAATTGATCTAGGACATCTCGTCCCCATAAATTTACGGGAAGATGATCCAGTACATATGCCTGTATAGTTCCTTCACATCCTTCAGGATCCTTCCAATCTAATACCATTGCACTTCTATGGGGATTAGTTGCCACTCCTAGGCCTCAAAGCGTTTGAGTGGCTTGTTGTAATGGCCAATGTTTTGGCCATTCTTGATGAGAGATGATGCTAAGGTATGCACCTGTATCCAGTAGCCCATTAAATTCATGTCCTTGAATATTTAGTTTTAGCATGGGGCGAGAATCTAAATTTAAAGAAAGCATAGCCCAATCTACACCTGTGGAGCCTAATCCCTTGGAACCTCTTTCTACAGTACGACTGGAAAATTTATCATTTAGGCTGGGTATTATTAGTAACTGTGCTATTCTATCTCCTGGTGAAATTACTGATATACCCTTTGGAGAACTGGCTATAATTTTTATTTCACCTTCATAATGGGGATGAATTACTCCAGGACTTATCATAAGCCCTTTTAGAGTAGAAGAGCTGCATCCCAATAATATGCCTACTGTTCCTTTGGGAAGAGGTCCTTTCACCCCTGTGGGAATGATTTGAACTCCCATCTCTGGAGTTAGTACTGCTCTGGCGGAGGCGCAGATGTCCAACCCTGCACTCCCTCTGGTTTGTCTGATGAGGGATCTGATGGACAATGTGTCCTGGGCACTACCCTGATGGGGTTGCTGGGTTACTCCAGTGCTCCATATATTTGTGGTTTTGGGCCCTGGAGCATTGGGCCCCCCTGTCCATTTTTTGGCAATGGAGCCCGATGCCTTTCTCCACGATATCGTGGATAAACACCTGGTCCTTGTTCGTTTTGTGATAATGGAGTACCCTCTATGGTGGTTTGAGAATGGCATTCATTAGCCCAATGTCTCCCTCTATGGCATCGTGGGCAAATACCTGGTATTCTACTCCTTTGATACCTAGTTTTTTAAACCCTCCTCCAATGGGGCAATTACGTGGTCTGAAAGGTCAGGGAAACAGCCCAATGAGCATCACTGCAGAGGATCCAATCAGCTAGATGTTGCTGGGGCCGCTGTGAGCCAATCATCAGCCGGCAGCTGGAAGTTTGCTGGCAGCTGGAAGTTTGCTGGGGCCCCTTCGCCTGTGGCTCTCAACATTACCCCAAACACTAACTATATTACTAGTCCTAATCCTAGCCCTCATTCTATCTCTAACATAACCTGAAGCCTAATACTAACCCTTACCCTTATTCTGACCCTATCACTAACCCTAGGTCAAAGCCTGACCTTAACACTAAACCAAATCCCAACACTAGCCCTACCAGTAAACCTATACCTAAACCTAACCATAACACTAGCACTACACCCAAACTTAATAGTAAATATAGCCATAACTCTAGCCCTAGTCCTAAACAAAAACCTAGCCCTAGCCTAAAATAACCATTAACCTAATGCGAAGACTAACTCTAGCTCTAGACATAACCCCAGTTCTAATTGTAGCCCTAACAATAAACCCAATGCTAACCCGAACACTGATGCTTACCCTAACACAAACCCTATCTCCAAACCTTATCCTATCCCAGAACTTAAACCTAACACTAGACATATCTATAACCCTAACCCAAAAAAATAGCCACCATAAACCTAGCTCTTACATTACCCATAGCCCTAACATTAGCCATAAACCTCACACAAAACCTAGCCCTAATACAAGCCCTAAACCTAGACCTAAGCATAACCTTAACCCTAACCCTAGCACAAACATTAAACCTAATGCTTGTCCTAGGCCTAACCCTAGCTCAAACTCTAACCCTTACTCCAAACATAACCCTAGCTCAAAACCTAACCCTATCCCTATCCCTAATCCTAAGTGTAACCATAGCCCAAATCCTAGCTCTAACTTTATCCATTACCTTAAACATAACCCTAACCCTGGCCCTAACCCTAACCCTAACCCTAACCCTAACCCTAACCCTAACCGTAGCCCTGATTCTAACCGCATTCCTTGTCCTAGCCCTAAACCTAGCTCAAACCCTAACACTTACCATAAACCAAACCCTAACACTAACCCTAGGAGTAACCCAAATACTAGCACTAATCATAACCTTAATAAGCCCTAAACCTATTCATTTGGTTAGCTTAAACCAAATGCTAACCCTCAGCCTAACCCTAACCCTATCCCTAACACTCACCCTATATATTACTCTAAACCTAACCTGAAATGTAAACCTAACTCTATCAATTACTCTAACCCCAAAACTAACCTTAATGCTAATTTGAGCCCTAAACTTAAACCTTAACCCAAAGTAAACCCTAACCCATACTCTGACCCTAATAATAACCCAGCTCTATCCCTGATCCCTACACTAAACCTAACCCTTACACTAGACCTAGCCATAACCCTATCCCTAACACTATCCCTAACCATAACCCTAGACCTGACATTATCCCTATCCCTAATCCTAGCCCTAATCCTAACGCAAATCCTATCCCTCATCCTAGCCTTAAACCTACACTTAATCCTAACCCAAAACCTCACCCTAGCCTTATCCCTAAATATTACCCTCGCCCTAAAACTGAACCTAGCTATATAACCCATTCCTTCCCCTAAAACTAAACCTAACCCTAGCCCTAACCATAGGCCTAACACTAACACTAATCATAGCACTAATCCTAGCCCTATTTGAACCCTAACCTTAACCCTATCCCTAACCCTAGCCCTAAGACTAACTCTAACTCACACCATAGCCCTATTTCTATTTATAACCCTATTTATTACCATAACCCTCACAATAGCCCTAACCTGAGCCATAAGGCTAGCCATAGCCCAAACCCTTGATCTAACCATAACTCTGAATCTAACTCTAATCTTAAGCATAAACCTCATTCTACAACTAGATCTAACACTCTTGCTAATCCTAAAACTATCCCTAATCCAAGCTCTATCCCTAAAACAAAACCGAGCCATTGTTCTATCCCTGAATCTTAACCTAAAGCAAACCCTAACCCATAACTAGCCATAACCCAAGCTCTAATTCGAGTCCTAGGCTTAAAACTAACCCTCACTCTGACTCATATCCAAACACAAATCCTAGCTCTAAATATCACCCTAACCCTAAAACTAATGCTAACACTAGACCTAGCCGAAACCCTAACCATAAAACTAACCCTAATCGTAACCCTAGTTCTTACATTGGCCTTAGCCAAAACCTAGCCCTAACTCTAACACAAAAATAGCCTTAATATGAGCCCTAACACTAGACTTAACCCTAACCCTAACCATAAAACTAGCCCTAAACCTAACTCTAATCCTAGCTCTAACCCTAGATCTAATTTTATCCATTACCCTAAGCCAAACCCTATTCATAATGTAATTCTAGTCCTAATACTAATCCTTAGCCAAACCCAAACAATAACCCTATTACTAGTCCTAACACCAGCCCTCATTCTAGATCTAATCCTAACTCAAAATCTCACCCTAACCTTCACCCTTATTCTGACCCTAACACTGATTATAGGTCTAAACCTGACCCTAAACAGAAACTGAAACCTTAAACTAGCCCTACCAGTAAACTTATACCTGAACCTAAACCTAACACTAGCCCCATACCTAAACCTAATCTTAATCTAGCTATTACTCTAGCCCTTGACCTAAACAAAAACTTAATGCTAGCCCTAACAATAACCCTTAACCTAAAACAAACACTGACCCTACCACTAGACCTAACCCTAGTTCTATTCTGGATTTCACCATAACCCTAACTTTAACCTGAACACTGGCCCTGAAACTAATATTAAACCTAGATCTAAACCTGACCTTAACTCAAAACCTAAACCTCACACTATACCTAGCCATAACCCTAACCCTAAAACTAGCTCTAATCAGAACCCTAGAATTACATTACACATAGCACTAACCCTAGGCCTAAAACTAACACAAAACTTAAATACCTTAACACTAATTGAGGCCTAAAACTACCCTAAGAATAACCCTCACCATAACCCTAACCCTAGTCCTAACTCTATCCCTAACCCTCACCTTAGTCCTAACCCTAGCTCAAAGCCTAACCCTTAGCCTAAACATAACCCTAGCACTATCCCTAATCATAACCCTAACCGTGGCCCTAATCCTAACCTTAACCCTAGACCTAACACTAGCTCTAACCCTAGCCATTACCCTAACTAAACGTAACTCTAATGATAACCCTATCCATAACCCTAACTGTAACCCTAACCCTAACCATAAACCTAACCCTAGACCTAACCCTAAACCAAAACCTTGTCATAGCCTTAACCCTAACTCAAACCCTAACTCTTACCCTAAAACCAAGGATAAACCTAACCCTAAAACTAAACTTAAACCTAAACCTAACCTTAAACATAAAGCTAACATTACATCTAACCCAATCTATTACCCTAAACTTAATCCTAACCCTAATGGAAACCCTAGCCCTAACCCTAAACCTAACCCTGACCATAACACTAAACCTAACCCTCGTCCTAGACCCAACCCTATCTCAAAACCTAAACTTTACCCAAATATAACCTAACCCTAACTCTAAGCTAGGTTTAATAGTCCTAACCCAAAACCTAACCTAAATAACACTAATCCTAACCTAACCCTAGCCCTAACCAAAAACCTAACCCTATATATTATGCTTATGATAAACCTAATCATAATGTTAACCCTAGGCATAATCCTCACCCTTTTGCCGAATATAACATAACCCTAACCCTAACCCTAGCCTTAAT
>NW_026691980.1:0-2689 GCF_021218885.2 Marmota monax | reverse complement strand
TTTTTTTTTTAACAAGGGAAATAATAGTTTGCTTTATTTTAAAAGAGTAACTTCCTTACATTGGAGCACTAGCCAAAATTCAATACTGATGCAAATATAAATTTCTTAGGAGCCCAAAATATGTGTCAAGTGGATTTTCTGAATTTCTTAAAAGGCAGAATTTTTAAACCATATCAAACAATTAGAAACAATATCTATCAACAGCATGCCACAGTTTAAACCTAAGCCAAATAAC
Source organism: Marmota monax (assembly GCF_021218885.2). Taxonomy (NCBI): domain Eukaryota; kingdom Metazoa; phylum Chordata; class Mammalia; order Rodentia; family Sciuridae; genus Marmota; species Marmota monax. The sequence continues at coordinate 2,454 of NW_026691980.1, read as the reverse complement.
CAAACTATGTAAATTATCTCAAACAATTTTTGTTAATATTTAGGAGAACAACAAACATTTTTAATAACTTAAAGTGTATTTCTACTTATCTCCTAATCCTCCCAGGAAGTATAACTTTTCTTCACTAGATTTAAATTTTTAAAAATTCAAATATTTACTCATGGTAAGAAATTCTGGCATTAACTATTAGCTGAATTTATCACAAATAGAAAATCATGAAAGTTTATTGAGCACTTACAAATGACCACTTATAGCAAGTCCTTATAAGTCCTGGATGATAAAGGCAGTTCTCCACTTTCTAATAACTCCTAAGGATTACATTGTATAATATTAATTCATCAGAACAGCATTCTGAACAATGATAAATAATATATAGGAAAGTCATAGTCCTACTTAATAAATGTTTCATTATAAATATTTTGACCAATATTAAAAAATTTTAAACTCCATTATGCTGACATTTTCAGAAGTATTATCAACTTAGCAATGAGTCATTTTTATGATGCCATTTATTAAACTGAAAATAAAGAAAGGTGGCATATCTGGTTTATATTTAAGTGATTTAATTCAATAATTCAATCTGTCACCACTTGAAAAGTACATTTGTTTCCTCAGCATTGGATGCAATGAGGTACAAGCAGCTGTCCTGGTTCTCAACTTCCCTCTAATGGAAAGCATATGGAATTGCAGCAGTGAACATCAACTGGTTCCTATTCAAAGCTCCACTCCAAAAATGTGAGAGAGAATCTAAGATAAAAGTTCTATTAGAGGCAAGAAGATTCTAATCTCACATATTTTATTCCAACAACTTACATTATACCAGCTGACCCATACTGAATAGTAAATGCTCACTGAAAAAAAAAATGAAGATAATAATACCCTCATTGTCATTCACTGATAATTTTTAAACTGTTTTATATCCAAATATAAGTATATAAAACATTTGTACAGATAAATTAGTGTTAAGAATTTTAAAATGCACAGTAAAATCCACAAATGTCCTTTCTATGTTCTGAAATCTTTCAAATGTTTTCAAGATCGGAGGCTTCAACATCCTGGCTAAATGTGAAAACCATGTCAGAATTCAGTATGTTATAGGAGGCTCTAGAACTGACCATCTCATAAAAGCAAACAAAGTTATGGTGCTTCCATTATTGCTTAATCCTCTAGGTTAAAAAGTACACCACTGAATACTAAAGCCAGGTATTTACTAAATAGTGTTGGATTTCTACTAGCCAAATTCAGCCCTCCCAAACCAGCTGAACCAGGAGTTTTCTTCAGCTCATTGTCCATTAGGAGTTTGAAACATTTTCAATTAAAGCCTTCATTTTTCCTGTAGACTTCAACATATGTGGCCCAAACAATGCTTTCTCTGAGGTGGCCTCTGATTCAGACTTTGGAACTCCTTTTTTCAATTTCTCCTTGGCTATTGCTTTGATATCGATAAGCAAATTTCTTTTTCAGAGCTTCTGCTATGAGGGCAGCAGGATCAGTAACATCTACTGGCTTGGGCTTTACATCTTTTCTGACCTCTTAACTGACCAAAGTTTTACACTATTCATATCTTTAAGGATCTCTAGCATATTTGGCATGTCAGATTTCTTTGGATTGCTTTTAGCCAAAGTCTTTCCAGCATTGGCTTTTTGCTCTCTTCGTTCTTTAATCAGATCAATAGCAGATTTACTTTGGTGGAGTCCTGGTGGAGGTGGTGGAGGAGGAGGCAACGGTGGTGGTGGTGGTGGCAGTGGTGGCATGGAGGGAGGAGGTGGGGCTGTGGTAACAGATGTGGCAGAAACCAAGTCACCTACTGCAGTGAGATTCTGTTGCTCTTGCAGGGTCACGATTTTGGCAATCTGAGCTCTGAGAGTAGCAAGTTCATTTTCAAGTGCACAGATCTTCTGCAGGGCTTCCTCATTGGCCAGAACTGCATTCTTTGGTGGAGGTGCTTCTTGAGACAGGCTTGGTAAGGAAATATGCCTGCGTGGGGGCTTCTTGAAGAAAGGAAGGTCATCTTGAAGGGGTGGCTTTGACCTGACTTCTGTCCTTAGTCTTGTTGAACACTCTCCTTCTTCTGTGGCTACCCATCCAACGTCAGCAAAAGATACCACTGGATCCTCTCCCAGGTGGTTGGGACTCCATTCTGTTGCATGGCTGGTAAGCTGAAATTGAACTGTTGGACACTGAATCAGAGATAAGTTAGTACCAATTTTCCTTACGATACTTCGAGATGAACCATATGGTTTTCCAGACCAAAGTACCGATTGCATGCTTACTACAACTTGCTGAAAAACCATCCTCATCAGGCGTTTAATCCAGCCAAGCATTTAGATGGTAAAGTTGTCCCAAATTTGCATTTCAAGTACTTCAGGCATACATTGCAGTACATTGTCCATTAAAGCACACTCGGCCACGCGGCAGCCAGCATCTTCTCCTGCTACTCCGAAATATAGAGTG